>NC_134053.1:600000-845000 GCF_965140245.1 Athene noctua
GCGGTAATTTAACAGCAGCTTCCGGAGAGATAAATAGGTGTAGGCAGTTTCACACTTCCCTGCAGAGCCGCGGAGGAGTGCTGCTCTCCTGCTGGGCAGCGGGCAGTGAAGGGGGGAACTGCGTGAACTGCGTGTTCCCCTTGTCGCCGCCTCCCGGCAGGGCAGAGGACGCGCCTTGTGCAGCAGCGATGAGCTCTCCTCACCCACGCCTCGGCCCTTCTGCGTCTTCAAGGTCACGCGGGCTGTAAGATGACTGCCAACTTTTCCACTGATAGGGTTAGCATTTTTCCTACTTACTGGTGTTTTCACCAGTTTCCTCAGACCCCGGCCTGTGGCTAACAGTTTGTCCTCAGGTGACACCCCCCGCCCCGGCTCGGTGCTGGAGCTGCCGGGCAGGACGCTGCAGCCTGGCTGTAACCCTGCAGCCCCAACAACAGACCCTCAGCGCTGCCGTGGGTTTGGGCAGCCTCCCTGTCGTGGTGTGCGCGTCCTTCCGTCGCTCCCGGTGAAAATGGGAGCATGAAAAGAGGTCAAGGGAGAGAAAAGGAAAATATGTTTGCAGCAAGCACTCTCTGTCTCCTGTTATCTACATTCTGTGGGAGCAGCGAGCACCGATGCAGCTCCGTGCCAGCTCTGAGACCACCAAAAGCAAAACAAACATCTTTGCAGCGTGGGCTGATCCATGCTCCCTTTAGAGTCGCAGGCACCTCCAATTAATCACGCTGTCTGTGGGGGAAGAGGCTTTGAGGGTCAGAGGACGTTGCCAGAGCTGATGGGCTGCTGGCGGGGTGGGCAGCTCCCAGCGTTAAGGGTGGGGGGGCCAGGCCTTGTCTTCAGGTCAGTGTGTCTGGGTTAGCTGCAGCACAGTGAAACGCTTTAGTGCGGGTTTGCAGGATGTGGTGGTGATGTGGGATGATGCTCGGTGCTCTGCACACGGTTTTGACTCGAGCTTTCCCCCCTTTGTGAGAACGGTTTCCGCAGTGCAGCTCAGCTGCCTGGGTCTCAGCAATACATCTGTGGGCTGGCCAGGCCAAATGCCTTCTTAAAACGTTAACGGTGAGACGTGGCTGATACCCTGGAGTTGGGGTGTCTCTGCACAGCAAAGAGGAGAATGGCCGGGTCCCTGTTCCAGCTCTGCTCATCATCACAAGTCCTTGGCTGTTCATCTTAACCACAAACTCTTCTTAACATTCTTTAATTTTGTTCATCTTGGGGGGGCGGTAGCACCTGTACACATTCTAGGGGCTTTAAAAATTGCCCAGGTAAATGAGGAAGTAAAATGAGAGTAGAGGAAGGTTTCAGTAATGGAGCAGATGGGGCTTGATGCAGCAGGGTCCAAAGCCAGGGGCAGCCTTTGCCCACTGGCCTCAAAGGGAAGAGACAGATCCAGCCCAAAGCGGGGCACAGGTTGCCGGAGGTGACGCAGACCGAAAGTGGTGCAAATTCATGGAGAAAGTGGGTGGCAGGTGCCATGTTTGTGTTTATAAACAAACACGAAACACGTGCTTGTACTGGGGTCAAGAAAATGCCTTTGTCCAGGATTTTGTCAGCGCTACAGCGGTGTGGGAGGAGATGGCTTATTTGTTTATCAACACAACTGAACTGGTTGTGTTTAAAAATACAATTTTAAGAGTAAATTAATCCGTGGAGAGTAGGTCCAGTGTGCAGGGAAACATGAAATGTTTTCAGACCTTATTTTTCTTGAAAACTGAAAAAGATGATTCCATACTGTGTACAAATGCAGAGCTATGTGCCTGAACCAATATGTCAAACTGTCATGTGGGAGATTTGGTGAAAAACATCTTGTCCTAAGGGAATAATTTTAAACACTATATGTAGGTTTGCTGCCTCATAAGAGATCATTACTCAAATCTATTCCCTCTTATTGTAGCTTGGCCTCTGCTTAACGGGCGCAGAGTGAAGGGAAGCCTATTAACGCATCCTGTAAGAGTGGTTATCAGATGGTAGAGGGGAAACTGATCTCTGATCAGGGAATAGAGTGTTTTTGGCCAAATCCTCTGATTTAGCCTTAACAAGATCAGTAGCAATCCAGGGCCTTCACGCTCGGCTGGCCATCGAGGGCGGCGGCGGCGGGGCCGCGCGGTGCCGGGCGGCCGGACCCTGGGCAGTGGGGCTTTGTCAGAGCCGGTGAGGAAGTGTAAGGGACGAGCCCTGGGGCAAGGAGCCGTTCCAGGGATCTTCACCTCCTGTTTGTCACTTCAATCTCGCAGGAAGGCTGAAATGTGGGGTGGAACCCATTCCCAACCAGACCCCTACCAGACTGTGACGGCGCTCTGGCTCCTGCTTGTCGCTGCCGCCCGCTCCTTTTGTTGGTGGTTTGGGCACAGATGAGAGGGATGGCACGAGCAGCACCTGAAGAGCAGCATAAACTCCCGGTGCCTGTGTAGCATCCACGGTTACCTTGACTACACACCATCCCTCCCTCAATTAATCTCTCATGAGATGATGCGCTTCATGTGTGCTAGCGTTGCAGGTGAACTCATTTTTAATGGGATTAGCTTGCCTAAAAATTGGGACACATCTGGGTTTGCTTAGTGCTTGGTGGGGTCGTCACAGTTAAGAGAACGTGTTTATTTTTAAAAAATGCGTAAAAAGATGCTACATGAGGAATGAGGCTTTACATAGCAGCTTAATGTGGGCTAAGGAAAAAGAGGGAGTGAGAAGGAAGCTGGAGGGATTGGAAGTGTGTATACATGGTGTCTTCGGGAGTGAGGAGAGTGTCGGGATCTAAGCTCACTAGGGAGAAATGTGTTTTTCCTGAGCTGCTGTGACAAAGCAGTCTGTAGAGTGTGTGTTGAATATTTTGGTGGAGCAGAACTCCTCGTCTGCTCCTGTGTCCCAGCTGCAGGCTACCAAGGCTCCTGGCCAGGCTCCTGTGGTAGTCACCACGCTGCCATTAGTGTGGTGTAAACAAACAAACAGCGACCTTTCATTTTCTGAAGGCATGCGTGGCTTTGCAAAGTAGAGCAGAACGAAAGAGCCGCTTCCGAAAGGCGCGAGGTCAGAGCAGAGGACGCGGGGCATGGGAGGAAGCCTGGGTGAGTCTTTCCTGGGCTCTGTTCTGTCTGTTCGCTGGTTTGTTTGGGACATAACGATTGAAATGTGTTCATGTGGGTAAAGCCTGCTCAAAAGCTTAATGTGTAGCTTTTACCTAAAAGCAAACTTCAGTATTATTAATTTTTTTAAAAAGCTTTGTTAGTCTTTCGGGGACGTGACGCTGTCTGTGTGTGCATCCGCCGCCGTCGGGGAGAGCAGCCTGGCGGTCCCGTCCCTGCTCGGCACAGCCCTTACCGTTGCTTTGGTTTATTGTTGTAAGGGATGAATGTTAGCAAACTATTCAGAGAATCCTTTGAAATATTTACCTGAAACATACAGTTTGAACTGCAGTAAATAAACTTGTTGGAATATTGGCTGAACGCAAGCAGGTACGGGCTGTGAAAGTGGACGGACTTAATTCACTTTCATGTTCCAGTGAATGTTTGCAAATATTTCTTTGCCGTAGCCACCCAGCTCTTCCAGCTGTGGCTGGCTCTTGGAAGTGCCTGTGTGCAAAATGAGCTAATGATATTAATCAAACCTCACGTTAACTTCCAGGGCATTCACGATTACCGAGGAGTTCTCTCTGCCGTGAGCGGTTTTGCGCAGCGGGCTGGGGACGTGGTGCTGGGTTTTCCTCGCCTTTATCTTCCTCAGAACCGGGGATGTGGGCTGCTGCTCTGCGGGATGGTGTGGGGTGGGCCGTTATCATCAGGGTAAAGGCAGAAGCAGTTTCCCGTGCTGGAAAGCTGAGCTCGCTCCGTGCAGTCGCTGGCTTTTGGGACCCCCCTCGGCTCGGGTGCCGGCTCGGGTCGGGCGCTGGGTGCGCCGGGCGGGGGAGCCCCGCGGTCAGGGGCAGCGCGGTGGCTTTTGCTCTGCGGGTGAGTGTCCTCCCCCCACCCCCCCCAGCGCACACGGGGGTGGCCGGGGCTGTGGTGGCCTGGACACACGGCAGCTTTGGGGGTGAGGACACTGTCACAGCCAAGCCGTTTCCAGACTCCTTTTGGTCTTTGGTCACTTTATCGCTTTGAGTTGCGTGCCCTCTGTGTGAACACGCTGTGTGCTTACCCAGGATATTTTATCTCTTATCTCTCCTTCAGTGTTTGCCGTTTGCAGGCGGCACACGCTGTCCTGCGATTCGGGTACTTTTACTCGCATCTGTCCCAGGTTCTGTTGTGTCACATCCTTCGGTTTGGAGAGGAAGTCTCCACCCAGACCGTCTCGAGACCTTGGGCATGGAGGACGGCCCGTATTAGAAGGGTGTTGCTTTTATTAATAACACTTACAAATTTCTGGCAGTAGTTGCTAATAAGAGGCAGTTATGCAGTTTAAACATAATTTGTTTGAAAATTCCTTGCTTTCAATTAGGTGTACTTCATGACTGACGGTGATTTACCTGAAACTTGGCAACTGTGAGGCAATGACGTGATGATACCATCTTGCATTACCTGACTAATTTTAACCTGCTGAGCCCCATCAGTCTCTACTAACGATACCCCAGGACTGTGTGTGCTGCGGGAGGCGGGTGCTGGGGCGCTGCTGGTTTGGAGGAGGCAAAGGGACAGCGAGGAGGGCTGGTGAAACAGGTCTGCTGGGAGAGTGTGACTCTTTTGGATGAGCACCATGCTTAAGAACATAACTCTTATCAGGTGGATCAGCACAACTTTTGTTTTTTAATACAAAGGGTTTTTTCAGAAAAGCATCATAGCTTTGACAAGACAGAAATATTGGGAAAAAGTAAATTGCACTGAATATTTCCCTCCAGATTGGCTTTCAGAACACTTGTGCCAATGCAAGCCTTACTGCAGGCTCCCATCCTCTTTTTGTTTTGGGTTTGAATGCATTATTTTCTGTGCTCTTTAACAACAGACCAAGGGAGCTTGAGCTCCCACGTGGTGGTGTTGGGTTAGGCAGCATGTGGACACTGGCAAACTCAGGATCAGCTTCTGCTCACCTTGTTTACTTGGGTTTTCCTCTGAGGCAAACAAATCCTCCGGGATAGATTTTACATTGATTCCTTTATCAGGTGCTTGTTTATGAATTTTATCCACAACGTTTTAGAAGGAGTTTGCTGATTTACAAGCAAATAAGGCTGATTTCTTATTCTTTAGGTGCTTGTGGTGTATGAGCGTCCTCACTTACTGCTCGCGGCGGACTGGTCCCGCCTGGGGTCGGTGGGGTCTGCACGGCCGATGCAGATGCCGGTGCCGGGCGCCGTGTCCCGCCCTGGGGACGCGCCGTCTCTGCCGCTTCTGTCGGTGTCCTCGGCCGAGCGGCTGCTCTCCTGGGGCCCTGCAGAGAACGCTCCTTGCAGAAACACCACCGAGATCCCCAGGCCCCTCCTGACAGCAGATCAGCACTGGGACTTTTTCCTCTTTCTCTGCAGCAGAGGAAGAAAGCTGCTGTCACAAAGGCTAATCTCAAGGCGCTGGCTTTTCCGGTACCGAGACCAGCATGTCCTGTACATTCAGGGAGACCTAAGAATAAAAAATATTGGGTACTGTGTGCATTGCAAGGGATGTGAACAAGTACAAACAAGAAAAACGTTTCCCTTTCTCAATTGTCTGCACAATCCCATCTGAGTTTTAAACCTCTTAATAAACCAAAAGTTACTCAGGTATATTTGCATTCAGGATAGTAAGTTTAAATTGAACACTTCATCAAATAGGATTTATTTAGGGAGTCTTTTTTTTTTTTTTTTCGCTGTGATTTTCCTGAAGTGGCACCACGACGTCAGCTTGGGATTCACTGGCCGGCGCTACCGCAGCCGGTAGCCCGGTGTCGGTGGCACTGCCCGTGCCGTTCCCTGCCCAGCGTGACCAGCTCTCAGTGCGGATCTGTCCCTCGTGGCGAGGTGCAAACGCTCCCCCGTTGGTAAAACCACTGTTACTCTGCAGAGGCAAGCGCAGACTGTGCAGGGAGGGAGAGAGGCTGGGGCGTGATGGGGCTCAGGGGGGACAGAGGGCAGAGTAAAAGCTCCCCGCGAAGGAGCAAGGCCAGGCTGTGCTAACGCTGCCCCTGCCCGCCGGAACTCTGCATTTGGGTACCACACGGCCAGCTCTGTGCTTCAGCTCTGCTCCTCGGTGCTGCTTGTTTATCAAAACTGACTGAAAAAGCCTAACGCTAACTCCAGGCGACTGTAATCCGCTTTGGAGTTCAGAGAACGTGAACGGTGTCGGGGCAGCGGCTGCGCTGGGCTGAGGTGTGTAACGCGGCGTTGTGTTGATTTTGCACATGGTTGCACTAACGCAGCGCGTGGCTGAGCAGGCAGCAGCACTGCGCGGGAGCCCCTTCCTTCTCCCGTCGTTTATAGCATCCTCTCCCCAGGTTCTAATTAGTTTCTCTGTATGGTGTTGGTACTGTTTTGAATACGAGCGTCACATAATCGAGCATTAAAAGCATTTTCCAGTTTAAACCAGGGACTTCCAGACTGGTTTAAGATTATTTTTTAATATCACTGTGATGGTGTAACAGGCTTTTCAGTTCCTGTTTTGTGTCTGTAGCGGCTGGTTAAGTGAAACAAATACAACTTGCTCCATGCAGTGTGGTAAACCTGCCCCGCTCGGCTCTGCGGGGCACGAGGAAGACGGCGTGAAGAAAGCTCTTAAGGAGGTTAAACCTTCACAGCCGTTTCCTGGCAGATGTGGCACGCTGCAGCATCACCCGCAGCCCTGCGCCAGGGGAAGGCCCAGGGCTGTCAGAGAAATTACGGCCCCTGCGTTTGCTAGTGCTGCAGCGGCTCCGCTCTCACCTCTGCTGGGTGAACGTGAACCAAATGGTGGATGAGGGGAACTGCAGGCTGCCTGTCAAGATGTTGTTGGCTTTTTTTGTCTTGCCTTGCACCCTTCTTCTATTTGCTCAGTGTTTTTTTCCCACAAAAGCCCTCCTTCCAGGGCTGGGGGGCTGTCTGCATCGGCTGGGGCATCCTCCCTGGCCGAAGCAGTGACGTTTGGGGTGTCCTGGGGCCACCTCAGCTCCCAGAGGGTTTTCTGTGTCCCGGGCTGGCTCCTGGGGCGAGGGGAAGGAGCCCCAGCCTGCGCCGGGCTGCCCAGCCCTGCCGGGGTGGCCACCGGCCGCTGCCTCGCTGTTTCAGAGGAGGAAGGACCCTGTGGAGGGGCTGCCAAGGCTGTGGGGATTTACAGGGGGAGGGATAAAGTTGGGGGGGGTGTCTTTGGGCTTTTTTTGGTGATTTGACTAAGAGCAGTGAAGAACTAAAGAAGTGATTGATTTCAGAGAGGAGGAAAGTGATGAAAGAAAGATGTCCCTGACTGTGCTGGGCAGGGAGAGGGCACATGCACCAAAGCACATTTTGAAGATGAGAAAAATACATTTGCAACAGAGAAGAATACTTGGAAGTATTAAGAACGGAAGTGAGGAAAAATAATGAAGTGACAGCGGGAACGAGTCTTGAGTACATGGTAGTATAGCTTGGAAGGAACAATTTTAGTTAAGTCTTTGTGTTAACTGGAAAATCAAAGGGAAGAGACCCAGGACATTGTTTAGGATGTTTCAGTTAAATTCTTTCATTTCTGTGATTAACAGAAACTAACGGTAGCTAAAGATCATGCAAAGTCCTAAAATGAAGAAAGTCTAAGAAAAATGTTATCGTGGTGCTTCACTAAAGGAGGTGACCGGGGAGGCCTGTGCCTGTAGCGACGGACGGTGGGAATGACCTGGAGGAGACGGAGGGTTGGGGGCTGCGTTCCCTCCTGGGGAAGTTTCATCGGTTTCAGAAAGCGGAGGGTGCGCAGGGGGTGGAAACTCCCGACTGCTGCAGTCCAGGACACAGGCAGTCAGCCGTGTGTACGTCCCCAGCCTTCGGAGGAATTGCTGGCTTACTGTGAAACAAGTGCATGGGGAAGAATGGTTTTGGTGTTTTTCTGGCACGGTGAGAAATCAGCCGGCGAGGCGCTCGCTGGGGTGGGAGGGGGTGCGGGGCAGGCACAGGAGCCGGGGTGCTGGGTTGCGCTGCGCGGGTCTCCTAACGCTCTCTCTGTGAACCCCTTCCAGCCCACGACCTTCCCCCGAGCAAGACGTCGGCCGCGGCGCAGACGGGCAGCCACCTGCAGTGCCTCTCGGTCCACTGCACGGACGACGTGGGCGAGGCGAAGGGCCGGACTGCGGTGCCGACGTGGAGGTCCCTGCACTCGGACATCTCCAACAGATTTGGGACTTTTGTGGCCGCCCTGACTTGAACAAAAGAAATTATTTTTTTTCTCTTTTTAATTTCAAAGGGCCGCTACTGCTAGGTGGACTATTTTTCTAGGTTGGTACCTGCTTAGTGGCATATGGACTGGAAAGGGTTAATTTAAAGTAAACCTCAACTTTTTTTTAATCTTCTGCCACAGTATGTTACCAGTGTTAACCCTTCTGCAGTTAGCACACTTTTGCTTAAGATTTTCCTGCTAGACCACTTTTTCCCATTATTCTGTAACCTTGGCATACATTTATAGATGAGGCCTTTTCCTTTTTCATCTCAGCGTATGTCCAAGTCACGTATGTCATAATAAGACAAAGATCCTCCTCCTCCTTTTCTTCCTCATTTGCTTTTTTTTTCCTTTTTTGTTTTGCTTTGTTCAGTGCTTATTACAATGGTGATCCTGAAGAACAGCAGTTCAGGAATAAACGCCAGTTAAAGTGAAATGGTCATCATTATATTATATATTATATTGACACCCAGCTTTTGCCAGTCACGTACAAACCAAACAGTTAATGCTCTGTTGAATATTCAGGCAACGAGCCTGCCCTTTCTGAGAAAATGATGTTCTGTTATTAATAACGTTCAGCCTCGCTTGCTCTCCGCCTCCCCCTGCGAGGCGCGGACGCTGGTTCCTGTGTTTACCCTGGTGAAGCCCAGAGACGGGGCTGTTGTGAACGGGCTGGTTCAGGCACAGCCGGGGAAGGTAGAGAGAAGTTTTTCTAAATAAGTCTAACAGGAAGTTTACTTTAATTATTGAGAGTCATTATCTCCTCCACCAAACGCCCAGGCTCCCTCTGTGCTCGCCAGGAGGAGCGGGGGAGCTCCCCAGCGTGGCCGCAGCTTCCCGGTCCTGGTGATGCTCCCACGGTCCCGCTTTATGACCGCGGGAGAAAACCAGCCCCCGGCGCTGCCGCAGCCCCCCTGCGCGGGCTGGGCTGGGCTGGGCCTGCCGCCAGCTGTGCCCGCTGTCCCCAGAGCCCTGCCAGCCGCCACTGCCCACTTTTTGCTCCCTTTTAGCTGGAGGAAGATGCTGTCGATCGGAAACGGGCTCCAGCGTCCCGTGCGCTGGTCTGCAGGGTGCCCCAGGTTGGGGGATGGCCCAGGTAGGGGGGCGCGGGGGGCCGTATGCCCTGGGTCAGTGTTTCCTGATCGGCCAGGGCAGGGAGACCCCACGTTAGACCCCCCCGAACTCATGTGAGGCCCCGTTTTTGCCACGCACTGAAGAACAGAGTTACTGGATGCACACAATAAAAGGAAAACCATACTTTCCTGCTCGTGATAGATAATACTCGTTGCAAGAAGAAAGTTGGAAGCAAACCAGATAAAAACACGACTGACACGATGATCCGAGACTCCTGTGGTTTTACGTAACGCTGCCCATTATTTGTGCATCCTCTGTGTGCAGGGGTGGGAGCCGTCCCGCCCCGCTCAGGCCAGCTCGCTTCCCTCTGCTCCCTGAAGCTTAATAACGTCACCGGAGATTTAGGTTTTAGCTGTGAAATGAAGGTCGGCCTCTCTAGGGTTACTTTTTACTTCTGTCATGAATTCACAAAATGTGTCCCTCCTCAAGGGAAGGAGTTTGAAGACTGCTTTGTATTTTATCTTCAGTGATTGTGCTGGGCCTTGAATTATTTTGAAGTAATGTTCTCAGTAGACACGAGTGGAGAGGAAGCTCTGCCTACAGTGCCAATGGCACGGGGTGGTCGGAAATCCTCGCTTGGTCATACGTGGCTTCAGAGAGACTCAGTGTTTGGAAATGTTAGTTGAATGTGCTCTTATTAACCATGCATGGATTGATTTCCTCTTACGGGTCTGGTCAGTGACTTGACTTTGGATAAATTTGGATAGTTTTGAACGTTGATTTTCAATATTTTGTTTCACTGAAGCTGGAGCTGCCACGAGGATGAGGATTTTTGCCCATCCGGGAGCAATTGGCTGTGGAGCTGCCTCACGCCTGCTGGGTTTGGGACAGAAGGATGGGGTGTTCCGTACCTTCTGTAGGTGCGTGTGCTGCCTGAATAAACATCACCATCCCCAGCTCCTGGTAGAATAATAATTGTCAGCCCCAACTCTGAAGATGCCTCTTTGCCTTTTCTTTAAGTCCCGGTTCACCCAAATTTGTGATTATCTTTAAATCCAGCCTACAGAGCACCTGGGGACTGCTGGGCTGAGGGGGGGGCTGTGTCGGGGGGGGGGGGGGGGGCGCAGCTCCTGCCCTGTCCTGGCAGCTCCTGCCCCTTCCAGTTGGGTGGGTCTTGGGGTAACCCCAGCGAAACACATGCCCTGACGCAGGATACCGTGTCCGGGCACTTAGAGCTGAAAATTTAGGAATTCATGGCCTGATGGCATTCCTGTGCCAGAGTGCAGCCCTGATGGCTTACTTCTTTGTTTTTAGTTTTTCCTGCTGCATTCAGGAGAACAGGTTTTTCAGGCTTCCTGAGGTCAGGGATGCACACCCTGTGCTACCAGGAAGAGACCTTTCAGTGAACGCGGCATCAAACGGCCCAGATCAGCGCTTTTAAAGAGAAATCCTCCTTTAAGAGGAAAGAT
Source organism: Athene noctua (assembly GCF_965140245.1). Taxonomy (NCBI): domain Eukaryota; kingdom Metazoa; phylum Chordata; class Aves; order Strigiformes; family Strigidae; genus Athene; species Athene noctua. The sequence continues at coordinate 610,808 of NC_134053.1, forward strand.
GGTGACTCAGTTGGTCTTGCCCACCCTTTTCTTCTGGTTTGCTCTCTGCTGCTTGTGCATCACTCCTGGAGTTGTTCTCATCCACCTGGGACTTGCTTTTTCACTTGCTCATAGAAAGTGGAAGCAATTCCTTGAAAACCAGTGGAATCCCGACAGTTTTAAATGCCATGGAATGAGGGGGCCGGGCCGTACGGAAGCCGGGGGACGTGTCCTCAGCAGCGGTGGGGAGCTGTGGCCGTTGCTGGGGCTGGTCCCACCTGTCCCGAGGTGGGGGCAGTGGCAGGATGGGATTTTTAGGTAGCGAGGAGTTAGAAACAGTGGTTGACTGGCTTCTGGGCCTTGCTGTGCACGTAGCTTTGCTGAATAATATGGTCAGAGGCAATCCCTTTGCTAACCTCCTATCCATTCAATCTTGCGTAATTTGACATCATCAGCTGAGCAGAAGGAGAGGTTGTGAGCCCTACTCGGGGCAGCTGTTAGCAATGCCAGGACCAACCCGTGCTTTTAGGGTTTCTTTGCTTTTTGCCAAAGATCAGAACAGGAACGGTACGTGTGACTGACCAGGAGAAGCATCACTTTGTGCTCATCGCCTGGTGTGTTTGGTACTGACAGCGTATGCAGAAGGCTAGAGCTTTGTGGCAAAGCTTGTGTTGCCTGCAGTAATTTCACTGTACTCATCTTCTCCGTTAATTTGACACTGAATGCACTGATTTTTTAACAGAGATAAAATACCAGCATAGCCCTCTGTGGTAAGAACTGAAATGATTTGATTTTCTGAATAAAAATAATTCCAGCTGAAGTGTGTTTGAGAGCTGTAGGTAAAAGCCTGTTGTACAAGAGGTAAGTTGCACTCGTTGTGAAGAGGGAAACTGAGGCACGGGCAGCGTCACCCCGAGCGGGTCAAAGGCATGTTGGTGGCAGAGCTGAGCCATCCCCGGGGTCTGAGCTCTGCTCCCAGCCCTCGTGCTGAGCCGCACGGCTCGAGGCTCGCTTCCTTCGGAGGATGGAATAACGTGACCTCGCCCCCACGCGTCCTACAGGGCTTCCGAGGGGGACGCGGTCCCGTGGTGACTGTGCCGTTGAGGTGCACAGTGTTGCTGTGTGCTGTGAACAGCAGCCGCACTGCGGCTTCGCCGGGTGTTCTCGGCTCTCGCAGGCAGCGCCGTGCCCCCGGTGCCGGGTGAGGGGGAGCCGGGCCGACACCGACCTCCCGGCCCAGCTCGCTGGCTCCCTTGGTAGCCGTTAAAAGAAACTGCACTTAGTCTTCAAGTCAAAATGTAGTAGCAAACTGAGCAAAAATCTCTCTTGCATTTAACTTGGAGGAGTGGTAAAACATTTCTTTGCCAAAAAAAGGAAAGAATAGGCCTTATTTATTAAATACTCTTGCGAATTTTCTCCAGATCTCTTTTCCCTAGGGTTACTAGTTCTCTGCTATTCTAGCTCGGTTGTTAGAGCATCGGTGAGAGAGGGTTTAGACTCATTTTTATTTAGTTATGGTGACTTTCATCAAATAGGTAAGGATTTCATTGTGTGGTTAGGGTGGAAGGGAATGAGCATCAGAAATCTGTCATCTGGGTCGTTGAGGGAACTGTGTCAGAGACTGTATGTCTAGGCGGTCACTCCGAGGCTGGCTGGCCTTCCCAAACCAGGGTCGGTGTCGGGCTTCCAGGCACCACCAGTAAGGCAAAACGTTCGCAGCTTTCGCGGCGAGGGAAGGGTCAGGCACGCGCAGGTCAGCGCCACGGGCCGGCTGCTGGGAGGGCGGGAGGAGGGGGGGTGGGGAACGCAGACAGAAACAAAACTGGTAAATTTTGATTATTTTTGTTAAGCTGCAGTGTAAGGTTTTCTCAACTACTAGATTCACAGCTGTTCAATGGATGGTGTGTAAGAGCATAACCCATTTTTATAGAATTGTTTCTCCTTTATTGCTTAAGGCTAATGGAGGAAATAGTCTAATTTTGTCTTAGAAATTCTCTATTAAAATTGTTGGTTTGAGTCCATCCGCTCATAGATTCTGACTGATGAAACTGCAGGCTGTGATTTCCGGCAGTTATAACTTTATCACTATTCACTACCCAAGAATATTACAGCTTTAAAACAGCCTTAAGCAAAAGGATGTTATTTCTTTGTACTAAATTTGGTTCATGGAAAAGAAAAAAAAAAATTCAAAACACTGGTAATCCGTACTGCATAGCAAACTCTTCTGAAAAATGTTATTGCACATGTAAAATATGAAAACTTGACTCTGCTGTGTGTTAGGCAATCCTGTAATCTTTTTTTTTTTTTTTTTTTGATTCTTGTTAAATTCATTTCTTAAATGCTTGGTTGGAAGACTGTGACAATAGCTCATGAAATTGAGTGTTATTTTTCTTTTTTTTAAATATGTAAAGTGCAGTCTTCTGTATTCATGCATATTGTACATATCTGTATATGTTTTACTGAGCAACTAAATAACAATAAATATGATGTTAATGGTGGCTATTGTATATTTCATACCATGTTTGTTAATCTTTGTAGCAAGTCCTTTTCCCCCTAAGATGTGAAGAAGCAAAAAGATGCTCTTCATGTACAGGTAAGCCCGGGGCCTGGCGAGGATCGGGACAGAATTTGCCGGTTGTCGGGGAACTCCTCACCCACCACTGGCTTCCCCGCTGCCAGGGCTGTGGCGCGGAGGCGGGTGGCTCCGGGCAGGCCTGGGGACACGGTTTGTTCCCGGCTCTCCTCGGCTCTGCCGCTTCCCGGGGAGGTGGCGGCGGCCCCTTGTCCCCGGTTCCGACAGTGACCGACGCGGAGATCGCCCAGGTTGGAGCTAACCGCAGGGATCGGAAACATCTTGGTAAAGTCATTTCTGCTCTGCTCCCACAGGCAGCACACCCGTGAGGTTTGCTGAGCCACCCCGTCTGCAGTAAACGGGGCTCGGGGAGGAAAGACAAACCCCCCCGGGAGCAGCAGCACGTTTGAATTTGGAGGAGGCTCCTTCCCGGGTCCGGGGGATCCCTGGTACAAGAGGAGGTTCCTCCTGCCCTTTTGTGAGCCAGAGTGCTGGGTCTGCCACAGAACTGGCAAGGGTTTTGGGCTGAATTCTATGAATAAGAAGTAAACGGGTTAGAGCTCTTATGAAGATTCTTAAAAATCCATCTCTGTTACTCCAATTTCAAACTCTTACTCCTTTCACATTCCTGCGAGTTTTCCAAGGAGAAATGTCACAGGGTATTTTCCAAAGCACAAAAATCGTGATAGCCCAGACAGCGTTCAAACACGCTGGTTATGAACTGATGAACAACCCTCCGTACCTTTCATACGCAGGAAGCACAGAAGAGCTGCTCAGCCTCACGTGTTTCCAGCTGTTGGGCGCCTGCGGAGGTGCGAAGCTGCGCGGTGCCCCTGCGGGGTGCAGGGCAGCGGGGTGCAGGGCAGCGGGGTGAGCCGTGGGGTGCAGGGCAGCGGGGTGCAGGGCAGCGGGGTGCAGGGCAGCGGGGTGAGCCGTGGGGTGCAGGGCAGCGGGGTGCAGGGCAGCGGGGTGCAGGGCAGCGGGGTGAGCCGTGGGGTGCAGGGCAGCGGGGTGCAGGGCAGCAGGGTGCAGGGCAGCGGGGTGAGCCGTGGGGCCTCCCCACGCTGCACCCGTCTCCGCCAGCACTTCCGTGAGCTCAGCTGGGAACTTGACAGGTAACGCACCGCCAGGTAAATGAAGTGCCCAGACACTGTATTCCATCTGATCCCCCTGCATATTTTTGTAACGTTGAAAGCACAAATGGAGAAATGAAACTTCTGAGAGCCGTTTCAAGTCCATTGAGGGAGAAAGCTTTGCTTAATTTTCAAGCCACGCTTTTAATACTCCTGAAGGGACAAAACTGTGGAAGAGAAGTGTAATCTCTGAGCTCACCTCTTGTTATGCTGGCTGGGTATAGAGGTAGCAGACAGAAATTTGTTAACTTTGGCGATAAAAAACTATTTTTTGACACATTCTCTCTTATTAAATCTGGTAATTATAGTTAGATACTTTGTACCTCTAGCTTTAAAAGTAGATAACTTCCTTACTTCTTTCTGTATGCGACCCTTCTGAGAAATAAATCTATTTTCACAGCTTTTTGCTCCTTGCTGTGTAAGTAGTGTCCATGTTTTCCCCCAACTTTCAGCTCAAAGCCATTGAAATTACTGAAATTAGTTTTCTGGTATCAGTGTTTTTTTAAGCTTGGGCTTCTTTTTGATCCTGAGAGAGAACAACAGGCAGCGTTTGTGGCAGCTGTGCAGCGTCTTCTTCGCAGTGGAAGCCCACGGAAGGTGAGACCTTCCCTCTGCGCCGGTGCCCTGTGGCTGGGAGCTCCTGGTGTTCCGCATTCCCGCTGCTGGCTCCTCACTCCAGCCCGTCCCCAGAGACACTGCGGGATGGGGACCCCGGGGAGGCCCCTTGCAGCTCTGGGGGATTTCAGACGTTGGGTGCAGCTTCAGTCTGGCTTTGCCCAAACCTGGGATTCTCCAGGCTGCCCTGCTCGCCGCGCTGTGCCCTCTCCCAGTCCTCTGGCCACCTCTGGCTCTGGAGCGTGTCTGGAGGGGATGGGCCCTGGTGGCTGGAGCCACCTCAGGTGTCGCAGCACGGCTTCTTTTACCGCGCGGGCTGTTGGGTAAAGCTGGCCATCAGCCCCGTCAACAGTTGGGGTCACACGGCTCCCCCGGTGCGCGATGGTGGTGTCCGACAGCCAGGATTTCTGTGCGAAGGCTCCTGCCAGCAGCCGGAGCTGCCCCTCCTGCACCAGCTCCTGGCTCCAAAGAGCCGGTGGGAACTCTCAGTTAGCCGTGCGTCACGTTAACAGATGAAAATAAACGGACTGATCTTTGATTTCCTACTCTTTGTGCTGCCTTCCCTTGCCGTCTGGTAACGTTTGTGACCTCTGGTGCTGCTGGCACAGAGCTTGCTTACCCTGACCACTTGCCTTCGTCCTGGTGCTCTGTGCTCAGAGGCGCGTTTCTGGTCTGTGTCAGTGTTAAGCAGGGATTACAGTTTATTAACTAAAGAAAAGCAAGGAGTTGGTCAGAGAGCTTTTATAGTTCTTGCTCTCCTAATCGTTGTTCCCTGTGCCCTGAGCCTGTGCCGAGAGTTAAAATCTGGCTGTAGCCGTGTCTCTTTTCCCAAGCCATTTAACTGATTTAATTATGTCCTTTGAGTTATTTTCTGCATGAGGCTTAGGCATTCCTGTCACGGAGGAGACCCTATAAATATGTATTGTATGTCCAGCAGCCAGGGATCCATCGGCAGCGCAGCTGGATCCCGTGTCCCGAGATCTGCCCGGCCCCTCCGCCGTGCCAGCGCCGGGATGCCGAGCAGCCGCGAGCATCCGGGCAGCTCTGCCCCGGCGTGACGGCGTTCCGCGGGCCGGCCGTGGCGCGGCGAGCGCTGGGCACGGCTCTCGGGTGGCTTTGGGCGTGACAGGCCGTTTGCCCGCGGAGCCTGCCCGCCCACCCTCATGGCAGGAACACGCGTGTCCGAGCTGGGGCAGAGCCGCGTGCGGCAAAGGTGGACAGAAACGCTGCTTGCGGCATCTGCGTGTGACTCCAGAGACCTTTAAAGCCCCTTTTCCTGCGCGGTTGGCTGTGCTAGCTGCATACAGACTGCTGCTGCTTTTACGGGACATGGCAGACGGCATCGTTTTCCCTGCAAACCAAGGTGAATAAACATGGGAATGAAAATTTGGGTCGCTGACATCCTTTTGGCTGAGAAAATTGTTAGAAAATGGAATTATGATGGGTTTCTTTTCATATTAATTGAATATTTCCAAAAGTCTCCAGGCTACATGCCTGAAGCGGTTACTGTCCTGGTTGGTGACCAGAGTTTGTAGCCTCCCCAGCAGTTTTAGCTTTATGGGCAATAAGATCACACATATTTTGCTTGTAAAATGTCTGAAAACTCTTTGCTCAGGTGAACTCCATAACGCTGTGCCTGCTGGGCGGAGGTGTAAATAGAGGTGATGGCTGCTCTGAGCTCTCCTCCTTTCTGAGACATTGCCAGAGCTTATTAATGATAGTGCAGAAAGTGGAGGTGACAAGACCTGAAGAAAATCATTTAGGTCATCTTTGGTTAATTAGTGCAGGATTGCTCCCTGTCCTCTAATTCCCAGAGCTCTGACCAGCACAACGAAAATTGACAGAGCAGTGGGGGGGGTCTTAACCTTTCAGTTATGAAAAATAAAACCAACCAACCCTTTATCCCCAGCTGTGGAGTGGGGACAGTGTTGGAGGTGAGGGCAGGGGAGAAGCGCCTGCCGGCCGCACGGGTGCTCTTGGCGTGACAGCACTTCTCCTTGCGCCTGCAGCAGCGGCGGGTCCGTGCCTCCGCAGAGCCCACGCCGGGGGTGCACGGGGGAGCCCCCCACGGAGCCCCGCCAGCCTCGGGCCCCGGGATGGATGCGGGAGGTGGGAACAGGGGCTCCTTCACCTGCCCACTTGGCCTTGGCCCCCATAAGGCCTCTACGCCCTCGCTTGAACTCATTATTTCGTGTTGGATTGTGCTTATATCCCCACCTGTGAAACGGCACAAGGGGAAAACTGTGAGCCCGGGTTAGTTTGCTGTGTCCTTCTAACGTTATTAGTCCACAGACAAAGAAGCTGTTGAAATGTCACCCTAAATTTGATGTTAAAACATTGATTTCAGCCTCCTTCTTGAAGAAGGCTGAGAAGTTTGGTGCTGAGGGCTCATGTCCCGCTGAAACATCCTCAAGGGTTTGTAATGCATCGGGGTTAACTGGTGGAGAATATTCAGTGCTGGGCTTCAGGAGGTGGGAACTTTTCTCAATTTCCTTTTATCCTCTGCAAAATGCCCCTCTCTCCCTTCCCCCTTTCTCCCCCCCACCCCCTTTTCTCTTTATAAAGCTGGAATTCTTCCAGACTCTGCTCTGGGCTTGCAAGAAAACTTTACTGTGTAAATTTGCTCTTTGTGTTGGGAGTCCTTTGTTTAAACAGCATTGTGAGCTTGCTGGGGAGGGATGGAGAGAGGGGGAGCTGGGAGGAAGAATTTGAAAAGCCCTGACCCCTGATGAATAAAATCCAGCACATTAACACATTCTTCAATAAATTCATGATTGCAGATAAGGTGGGAGTCCCCAGGGCCGGGCTTTTCATTAACCCCCTGCTGACTAACCCAAACAGACGCAGTGTTTTGTTAGCACGCTAGGACAAGCAGAGCCCTTTTGTGGCGGAGGGGCCGAGCGCGCATGGGGAGATCTCCTATAGGAAGCCAGGTTACAAAATGGGACTCTATTTCAGAACAAACTCCTTTTGGTTAGTTTGATGAGATTACAGAAGGGAAAAGGCTTTAACAAGGGGCTTATTGAAGCTAAGTAACCGTTCTGAATACAGTGAGGACCAGGGCAGAAAACATATGATTCCCAAGTAAATAGGCGCCTCTACAGTATGGCTAAAGCAACAAAGCTGGACATGCTCGGCGTGGGTACCACGGGGCGTGCGGGGACGCTTGGAGGCGTGAACACATGTGGGACCCCTGCGATAACCCGTGCGGGCACCAGGCGGGCGCCCGGCGCTGCCGCAGCACCGACACATCCCGCAGAGCGGAGCTGGCTCCTTCGCGAGGGGCCGCTTAACCTTGGGCAGGCTGCGACGCTGCGTGTTCGCGTGGCGGAGAGGGGCCGGCGGGGCTTGCGCTCCCGGTGCCGCCTTCCGCACGCACAGGCCTCGGCCTCGCCACAAGCACGGCGCGGGGAGCCGGGCCAGTGTCCCTGCTGCTGCTGCTGGAGGGTGCTCCGGTCCCCGCCTCGCTCCCTGCCTGGGCCCGCTGGCGGCCACGGGCTCCTGCACCCCTCCGCTTGGGTGTCTGCTCCTCCTCGCTTTCATCTGTCCGACTCATTTGCACGAAGAGCTCTGTTCCTTCTCAGCCGTCACGGTGGGGCAGGAGGTGAGCTGGGCCGTTAGCCGCCGCAGGCAGGCCGGCCCTGCACCGCCTGCACCCCAATTTACACCGCTGTGCCTCCAAGGCACCCCCAGAGCGGCCGCCCGGCCACGGCCGCCGTCCTGGCCAGGCGCACCGCAGGGCGCAGCACGCTGGCGCTGGAGGGAGGCGTTGGAGAGGCACCTGCGCTATGGCCTCAGTGCAAGCTGCACCTCTTGCCGTGTTTGAGCCTTTGAAACCTTGCCTGTTCTTGTGTCTGAGTGGAAAGCCTGCTCAGGAAACATTTTGCTTCTGTGGAGACCTATCCCCCAAAATGCCTCCCTCTCATACTAGGAAGGTCTTCTGGGTTGTTTATTAGAATATTTACATTTCTAAATGGTCTGAATTCTGCTTGTGCTCCCAAGTCTTGGTCTGCCAAGCAACTCAGAGTATCACTCAGCCCAAAGAAATGCATTTTGGGATGAAACCCAGAAAAATCATGAGCTTGTCTCAGATTCCCGCGGCCTGCCAAGTAATAATGCTGTGCCTTTCTCGGGCTGGGAGGTAACTCCAAGCCTTTCACAGAGCAGCTTGTGCTCAAGGCAAGTGACTCCTGTCCCTCAGCAGTCAGCCCAGGTATTCTGTATGGGACGCTGGGAGAGCACAGATGTGGCTGAACCTTCCTGGGGAAAAGAAGGAGGGATGAGCGAGCCTTTCCTGCAAGCTGCAGGCCCACGTGTATGAGAGCCACCCCTGCAGCTCCAGAGAAGCCGGCCCCGTCGCAGGGAGGACCGACAGCGTGACAAAGCTGTTTGGGGCGTGAGTGTTTGGGGTCAGGGGGCTCTTGGCTCCCCTGTGTCATGGTGGGGCTGGGAGATGCTGCATTTATGTTGCACCAGTGCCTGTACCCCTGGGTACAGCCTCAGGCTTCTTGCTGTGCTCCTCACCTGCTCTGTGGCGATACTGGGGAAATGGTCGATGATTTAAACCTGAAATCCCTTATAAACAAATTCCCTGTCTGCTGTGGCCTTCTCTCCCAGCAGCACTGTGAGCAGATGCAGCAGGGGCTGCTTTTCAGTCTGTTTTAAACTATTTAAATTTCCAAGGTTAATAAAGAGAGACGTGTATTATATTTGTAATTAAATCAAACTATCTCAATTCATGGACCCTCAAGGTTCCTTGTTCTTGATGCAGTGCGATTAGGAATTGCCAGTTTCCCTAATTAATGGCTGATACCCTCAGCTCTGAGATCTCCCTGCATCTAGCACAACTCTCCGCCCGGGTTTCGGCCTGAAATAACCCCAGTGGCGCTGCGGTGTGTGAGTAACCTCCTCAACGTGTTTGCCTTGTAAGCTTGATACCCCTTATCAAGGCTCTTGCTTACTACAAGCCCTAGTGAAGGCGGCCCGTTGTGTTGAGAGATTACTGCTGCTTCAATGCCATTTAATATTTTACCATTGCTCCATCTCATCCACAAGAAGCACCTGGAAGAGGAAAAACCTTGTTGTTTGGGTATGTAGAAATGCTGTGGGCCCCTGTGAAGCGCTGCTGGTTCGCCCGGTGCCAAGCTGGGGGGCATTTCCCACTCCCCAGCCCCAGAAGCGCTCTCCCGGCGCTGCCGTCCTGGCAGAGGCAGCAGGTTTAATGTTTTGCACACATGGCTCTGCGGGGCTGACATGTTTGACTGGAAGGAGCAGTCGCAGCTCCTTCCCATGGAAAATCCATCTGTTCCCCTGCATTCCCTGGTGCGTGGGGTCTCGGTGCCGGGGCGGGGGGACAGCAGAGCGGGTATTATTTGCCGTGCACCCTGCTCGGCTGCGTGACGCTGTGCTGCACTGGAGGTGGTTAGGAGGGGTTGCTCAGGCATGTTCCCCCCTTTCCTTTGCCTTTGCTTATTATTTGAGACTTTGCTTTGTAAGAAAAGCCTATTTTTTCATGTTAGGGCTATGTTATTTATTCCCTTGGCTGTGTCCAAGCTCTGCAGAGGGCTGCGGAACCCCATGGACAAGCCCCGAGGGCGGCTTGTGCGGGAGGGCCAGGGGCCAGGTGCCAGAGCTGGGCTCAGCAGTGGGAGTGCTGCAGAAAGGGTCTTTTCAGGGTGGAGATCTGGGGATTAATCTGAAGGCAAGGGTTTGTGGAGGCTTTTTTCCCCCTGGAATAACTGAAGCTCAACTCTTTTCAGGCACTGGTAACGCTCCAGCAGGACGGCAGAGGGGTGGTGGGGAGGCAGTGGGAACGTGCTCGCCGCTCCCCAGCCGGCCCCGGGACAACCGAGACCCCAGGAGCGGTGCCTGCGCGGGTGACGACCGTGCCTGGCCGATGTCCGCTCACACTGGCAGGGTCTCAGTTTTGGGTTGGCCTCCCTCACGGACCGGCAGCGTGTGCTGGTGCCAGCATACGGCACAGACTGGGGCGTTGCTGCTCTCCATCCCCAGCAGGCTGTGGCTGAGCTGAGTGCCCTGGCCGGGTCACTGGCCCAGCCACACGTGTTCCGCAGCCACGTGGCCAGCACATCCCTGGCAGCGCATCCCGCGCCCTCTGCGCAGAGCTAACGCACAGCCATGGCACAGGTAGCTGCTGGCCTGACAATGGAGGCATTTTATCTTAATTTGAGCTGTTAAGAAGTGTCCCTTTTTCTGGGATTTATGGTGCCAGATGAGGCCGGGAGACCCACGCGGGTCCAGCACAGCTCCCAGGGAGCGCTGCCGGCCGGGGCCCAGTGGGGCCGTTGCAGCCTGTAACGGGGCTGGCTCGGCCTTTCAGCACTTTAAAGGCTGTTTGTGTTTGACAGGCTGATGCGTATCAAATGCAATCCAGCTTCCCACTGTCTGCTCTGTCAGCCCCCTGATGCTGGCCTTTGACAGATAAAGCACCCCCTCCCCGAATTTCTGATTTCACACTGATGCACAAACATTCTTTGGCAATTTGAGCCCATTGTATTAAAGTAGTTAAATTCCTTAAGCATGTGCCTCTGCGAACACAGTGGCGATGTTCAGCACAGAAGTATCAGTGCGGTGGCGGTGCCGTGTCAGGAGACCCGTAGCGGGGACGGTTCCATCGGACGCTGAGCCCGCGGCTGCAGCTGCGCCCACGCCACGAGCGCGCGGGGCTGAGGACCCTGCTGCACGCGCTGAAGTGCCCGCTGCAGCGTGCACACACATCTGGGGGTGCCGGCGGGTCTTCACCCTCCTGTGTCGGGAAAGCAATGCTGGCATAGCCCGAGGAGTCTGCGGGGGGACTGAGGAGGTGTTAAACCATGAGTCTTTCTTGTGAAGTGCCTCTGCCTTTCTGCTGGACCTCAGAGAAATCACTCTGGCCATCCTAATTTCAACACAGTGTGGGACTTGGCTATTGGACCTGGTCTGGAAGCCTCTTTTCCCACCCAAGAGTTCCTACTGGGTCTAGGAGCAGCCTGGGAACCAGGAAAAAAGGTCCCATGAAGGGAAGCAGCTTTGGCAAATGCAGGAATTTAATTGTTCTTTGCTAAGTGGGATTGCTGGAGGGGGGCACCATTGCTGGGCTCTGTTACAGTTCAGCATCTGATCTGCTAGCCCTTGCCTCAGAAACTACCTCGTGTGGTGTAGTCACTAGTGAGTTAAGATTTAGTTTCAAATGTCTTAAGTTATTATTGATGCTTGAAAAGGTTACATCTGCAACTCATTTTCTATGTCACTGACGTTCTTTTCTGACAAATAATTTCAGAAATATGCAGCAAAATGTTTTGGCCCACAAATGCTGTAGCTCACCAAGTGTGCAGACCACATCTTTACACATTTTGTAAGAAAAAGCTTAACTCCTCGAGTGCTCTCACAGCTTTGCCTGCCTCAGGAAGGCACAAGGGTGGTACGAAGCCCGCGCTGCTGATGCAGTGCCCACGTGGGTGCCGCGAGGCCCGCTGGAGCAGAGGGTGCTGGAGCACACTCCGTCAGGGCTGGCTTGTGCTGGGGTGCGGAGGGCTGGCCCTGTCCCTCTTGAGGCACGATGAAAGCCCAAGGGAAAAAAAATGTTAGTGACCTGTTCTAGTGACAGCTACACCTTTGGTTCTAGAGAAACATGGTTTGGGAAGGGCGTACTCCTGGGTGCCAGTCCTCTGTGGGTCTGCGGACACCTAGCCTACAGGTGTTGGGTGGTGTCGGGACCTGGACGGGCTCCGGATGACATGAAAGCAACAAACCTGGAAGAGAAAATTGAATCATTTTGCTGGGATAGACAGCGGCTGTGTCTGTCACTGCGTCCCAACGCACTGCCCGTGGCTGTGGCCGGGCCACTCTGTTCCTCGGATCACAGGAGTGCTCCTGGCAGCTGCATGACGGCAGAGGGAAGTGCTTTCACCCGGCTCCCAGCTGCTGTCACAACGCGGTAATGATTTCAGGAGACATAAGCCAGATTGCTTGAATGAGAAAGCAATAAGTGACCTTGGCTTTCTGGTTCATGCCCAGGTGTATGAAGGGGAAATAAGAGAGAGTTGCCTCCTAGGAATCATCATCAAAGCCAAGCATCATTCATGTAATTTGCTTTGGAAGGTGGAACTTGTCTTTTTATTTACCAAGCACTGCTGATGTCCGAGATAACATTTATATCAGATGGGAGCTTTTAAAGTGCTGCTCAGACACGGCTGCTGACCTTCTTCTGGTCTTATTAAATGTTATGCATTTGACACGCTCTCTTCTGTTATCTAAATTACCAGCCTGCCTGAGAAAGGTGGCTGCTGGAGTGAGCTGGGTGAGGTTAGATGTCATCTGAGTGTCTCTGCTTGATGTGCCTTTGCAGGCAGGGCTCAGCGGGAACTTTGCTATTGGGATGAAAGCCGTAGCTTAACCTATGGGCGGTCTGAAATAACTTCATTGTAGAGTGGTATCCAGAGTGAAGATGGGACTCCACAGGAACGCTTCCCTTTCCCCAGCTTGCCTTTGTTGTTGCTGCTTTGGTGAATATTAAGAGGGGTTGCTGACCCTTGCAAGCCCGCGACCTCTGTATCTGAAAGGCTGGTGGAGAAGAGCCTTCTTCTCAACCTTGCTGAGCCAGTCTTTCCCCAGCGCTCTCCCTTCTTTGCCATCTATGGAAATGCAAGCTATGGAAATGCACCTTCAGAGCTGCCACCCCCGGAGCAGATTCGGTGTGCTCCCGCCATGTGCGGCTGACCGCTCCGCTCTGCGTCCCCCCGGCAGGGCCAGGCCTCCGCTCATGTCCTGCGGGTCAGACCTGGTGGATCACGCGGCTGATAAGAAGGTCCAAAGAGCGCAGAGGAAACTTATTTGGGAAGAATATGGGAGGCACACAGCCAAAGGCTGCATGTCGATCTAGGGAAACTGCATACGAAAGTCTGCAGGGACTCACCCAGGCGGCTTGTCTGGGCAGCAGCGCTGCCGTGTGCCATCGCCTGCACGGGCTGCCTGCCCGTCACTTGCCATCTTAGAAAGACCAGAAGAACAAATTGCAGTGCTGCAGCACTGCCTCTGCCAGCCTGAGCTTGTGGGATTGACCCGGGGGCAAACCGGACAATTTGAAACTGAGCTTTGAACCTTGCTTTTCCCTCATATTTTGTGCCCGTTCTCTGTGCCACCTTGCAGTGTTTAAAGAAGCTGTGGGGTTTTACCTCACATGATGGGATTTTCTGTCATATATGGTGGAGTGATGGCTTGTTCCAAATTTTCAAACTGCAGAGAGCTAGTGGCCTTCTAGGTGACTGCCCATGACTTTTCAGTCTAAGGGCATCTGTATGCTGCACAGAAAGCAACTGCTCCAGTCTTCCCAAATGTCTGTTTTGAACCAGAAATTTTCCATTTAGAAAGCAGGACAATGCAGGTATGGAGAGAGGGACTGACTCTGAGCTGCAAAGTGCCTTCAGGAAAAGGAAGGATCAGTGGGATGTTTCCCAGAACCAGACACGGCTGTCTTGTATCAGAGCCAGCCTGTCCTGCAAATGTGGTGGGAAAGGCAAAGAACAGTGGAGCAAATCCTGTGCCCCTGCAGCCCCGCTGTTCTCCCCTCTAATGAAGCAGCAAGGTGCGAGTTTGATGTACCTTGTCATCAATAGCCATGGAAATCTGTGACATTTACTGATAGCCTTTGCAGAAGACTGGGAGCTGGAAGCTCTGGCTCCAAACCCTCCGCTCTAACAGTTAATTATTTCTTTTCATGTTTGATGAGAAGGTGCCCAGTGAGGCAAGAGAGCAACTTTGAAAATTGGATCTCTTTTGGTTAACACAGCTGACTTGAGCCCCCAAAGTCCTTTTCATGGCTCTAAGAAAGCGCAACATAAAGGTAGATTGTGCCATAATGATAGCAGTCTGTCTCTTTCATCTGTATTTTGAATGCTTTTCTTAATGACAGTAAATATTTGTCCTTCAGTTAACAGGTTTCTTTTCTTAAAAATTTCTAGCCTACTGGATTACTGTAATTTAGTTCCTGTTTTTGTCTTCTACACTTGTATTTTTTCCATCTTACTTTTGTTCTCGCTCTGCAGTGCTGGGAGTTTGACATCGTACCATCTTCTTTTCATGTGGAATCACATCTGCAGAGTGGAAATGCACCTCCTGTTCTTGCAGCTCAGGCTGTGAGATCTTTTTGCAGAGAGGAAGGCATGTCATGAACAGTCTTTCACAAGGTCCCTGCCCCATCAGGTCTTGAGATTCTTTGAACTTCTCTCCCTTTGGGGATCTGTGCTTTGCTGCCTAAGAACTGTCAGAGGATGTTGCTGTTTTCCTCTGCTTGGTGAGAATGTTCCCTAAGATGTTTTTCCCATTAATCCAGCTGCATTAGGAAGCGCAGTGCAAGGCTCACACTGCTTAAGTGAATCTGGTCTTGGTGCTGGAGCCATCGTGATGGACAGTAATGAGATGCTGAATGGATTTGTAATGAAAACCCAACTGGCTGAGTGTGCAGGGTAGCAGCATAGCGGCTGCCGTAATCTTTCTGCTTTGCAAATATGTTAGCAGCCATGAGGATTTTTTAATATTTCATGATATTTAGGAATGTTTTGTTTCCAAAATCTGGCAAAACACCTCCCAGGCTTCTTCCTGTACAGTATCTGTGAGCCTTTTGGGATCAGTCCATATTAATTTGAGGCGCTTGGGAATTTGTTTGAATGTTATGGTGCTGAACACAGACTGTACGTCCAGACAGATTTACTGTGTAAATTCTTCTTTGTGGAATCACAAGTGTGTGTCTGCCCTATCTGTCTTACTGGAGTATGGCATTAGTGGATGCCTGTAAGATAAATGTGGTAATGAAGGGGCATGATTTTTCAAGGAGAAGGTGGTGGGGTTGAATCCCTCTTCTTGGCTCTTCTATTGTCAGTCACCTTGCCATCCCCTCACATTCTCTGGAGAGGTCTAGGTTTATCTTGTCTGGGATGGATTCAATTTTCCAGTACTCTTGGCTCTAAAGACTGTTCTGAATGCTTCTCTTTCCAGAGTCCTCATTCAGTTGAACTTCGGATGCTCTTTTGCCAAAAAAAGGTGTGCTTCTCAGTGCCAGACAACGAGGGTCTCGTGCTTGGCTTCCTATTGTCATGGATGCCATTTCCATGGAGGTTTGAGCCTGGTTGCGGCCCGTGGAACCCACTGTGGTGGCTGCGAGGCCGGGAGCCCTCCCGGCTCCTCTCCCCTGGCTCCTGTCGCGCTCGCCAGCGTCTCCGTGCGTGACCAGCCATGGCTTTGCCGTCGCTCTTGGAGAGCCAGGCCCAGAGCGGCCGGGCACGGCGGGGGCTGCTGTGCCGCCCAGCGCAGCCGCCGCTCGCCCCCGCCACGCCAGGGGCACGAGGCCGCGGCGAAGCCCCTGCCCGGGGCCTGCGGGTTGGCGCTGGGGGGGTCTCAGGGGTGGCCGCAGGGACCCCGCCCTTTGCTCCCGAGGCGGCAGGTGACAAACCGCTTCCTGGGCCGCGTTACCAGCACCGCAGCGCTGGCAGCGGCCCGGCGGGCAGCGCCGATGGGGCGGGGCCAGGGCGGCGGGGCCTCCTGCCACCGGCGGGGCCTCCTGCCACCGGCGGGGCCCGGGGCCCAGCGCTGAGCCCCGGCCCGGCCCGTCCGGCCGCCTGCAGGCCGTGCCCGGGCCTGAGGGAACGACGGCACCGGGGCGGTGGGAGGGGCCTCCTGCGCTCCCATTGGCTGCACGCAGGCCAATCGCGGATGGCCCCGCCCCCAACAGCTATATAAGGCCCAGCGCGGCCATTTTATAGCTCTCGTGCTTGGCGCCCTCAGGCACCGCTTCTCCCGCCGGGCCCCGCCGCTTCTCCCGCCGGGCCCCGCCGCTTCTCCCGCCGGGCCCCGCCGCTTCTCCCGCCGGGCCCCGCCGCTTCTCCCGCCGGGCCCCGCCGCTTCTCCCGCCGGGCCCCGCCGCTTCTCCCGCCGGGCCCCGCCGCGTCCGCCGGGCCCCGCTGCTCCCGCCAGGCCCCACCGCGTCCAGGGGGCCCTGCCGTGCCCGCCAGGCCCTGCTGCTCCTGCCAGACCTTGCCACTTCTGCCTTGGCTCTGCTACCTCTGCCCTGGCTGGTTGAGGCTGCTTCACAGGTGCCCACACAGGTAAGAACTTGTGATGGTTTCGCTGTTGGAGTGTGTGGGCTGCGCCAGGCTGCGTTGGGAAGGGCCTGGCTCTGCTGAGCTGGGGAGTGTGGGGGCCATGCTGGCTGTGGTGGGTCAGGGTTGATGCTGCTTGATCAAGAGGCATTGAGGTCAGGCCCGGGAGAGCCTTGCTGTGGGCTGAAGGGCTGCTGCTGAAGGTGGTGGGGAGGATGGATGCTGGCTTTGCTCCTTGCCTTTGGGAGGGAGCTGCTGGGTTGTTGACGTGGGGACGTGGGCAGGTGGGAGAGGGACAGTGTGTGTTTGATCATGGAGGAGAGGTGCCTGGGGAAGAAGATGGAGGGGGCTGCAGGTATCAGCTGAGGGCTCAGGAAGGCCAAGGTGGTGGGGATGGAGCAGTGTGGGAAGGGCAGGTTCAGAGGGTCCTAGGCCTGCAAGTGTTGTGTGTGCTACCGTGGGTCTGTAGCTTCCACTGATACACTGCACAAAGTGTGTGTAGAAAGAAGGGGCAAAAATGACATTCTGTTCTGGAACAGTCTTGTGCCAGTTGCTAGAAGCTTCCAGCTGATCTCTAGCCTGGGTTTATTCCTGGCCTGCTCCTCCCTCTGTGTTCCCATGGCAGTTTCTCATCCCTTCAGTTTCCATAAGGCTTCTCTTTTCCAGTGGTTTTCTTTTTCTGCATGGTTAGTGAAGTGTCCAGGCACACTTATTTTTGAGGTTGGGCAATGCTAGTGTCTCTCATGGGGTTGATTCTGCAGTGCTTTGTCAATCCTTGTTGCTTTGCCCTTGTTCTGGTTGGGCTTGCCTTTCCCAGGTCTGGGTGAGTGGTCCTCTGATGTTTTGCAAGCTTTGTTACCTGCACCTGTAAGTAGATGAGAATTTTTTCTTTTGTAAAAGAAGTTCAGGCAAACTTCTGTATGATCTAGTAAAGGGAGGAGCAGTCCTCCCTCCGCACTGCCCTTTGTGTCCCTGGCTGGGTGCTTCCAGGTTGGGTGCTGGGGGATGAAGTGTGACTCTTCCAATTTGCACACAAGTGTTTTAGAGGAGGGGAATTAATTAAAGTGACTTGATAGATTTCTTGCTTGGATGTAATATGAGCTGTATCCTCAGAGTAAGAGGGTTTGTGATCTGCTGAGGGGCTGTGCTCAGAATCGCTGTTCATTTGTTGAAGGTCTGAAATGAGCTTTCTGGTGTAATGAGATCGATGCGCACAAGGGTTTGATAGAGCTAATCACAAAGAATGCTTCTTTCTACCAGAGCAAACAACATGAAAATGAGTGTTAGATTTTAGGGCTGACTTCAGCTCCTGGCAGGCGCTGGTAAGAGCCGGGTCTGGAGCCTCGGTGCTGTGTGCAGCTGTGGCTGGCATGATGCAGGGTGACAGCAACGCTGACTGCGGCCTGTCCGCCTGCCCCAGGGGTGCTGCTGTGTCCCCAAAGGGTCACGGGGGATTGCAGTGGGGATTTGCCCAGTTGAGGAATGGGGAAACTTCGAGTTTCAAATTAAACTTTTATGCTTTTCTGAACTATTAATTATAATTTCCCAGGTTTTCCCAGGCTACCTGCCTGCACTGTGTACTTGAAGCGATATCTTCTGTGGTATTTTTCTCAATAAGATAAGGGAAAATGCTGTTTCTACCTCAGGTTAGCTTTGTGCTTGTGGGAAGATCATTAATTTGAAACTCTCTAACTACAGCTAAAAAATATATTGCTCCATTGCCCAAATAAAAAAATGGCAACATGCAGACTCTTGCAGGGAGACTTATGGTGGGGGAGTGCAGTGCTGAGGTGAGTCGGACCTGCGGCTTGGCTGGGAGCTGTGGGAATGTGTCTGGTGTCTTGACAGTGGTCATAGTCACTGTGTTTTTTCTAATCGGTCCTTTTATTTGAAATAATTTCCTTGGCTGGCCCTGACTGGGTTTTGTAGCCTCCTTGGCTCTGTGTTGCAGTTCCCCAGGGCAGTTGGCGGGACAGCCTCCTGTGGGAGCTGGTGCCTGCAAACCCATTTTTGGTGCTTTGTGTGCAAGGACCCAGCCCTCCTTTCTGCTGGGGGGAAGTCTCCCTCCTGGATGTTTGGTTTTTAATTCTGGTCATTTCTTTGTAATTTGCAGAGTAGGGGCAAGATCAATAGAGTTGCATTGTAAATTGGTGATAGGAAACATAATTAACAGTGTTAGGGATTTAGCTAATAGTGTTGGTTAGGAATCCTAAATAACCTAATTTGTGATGTGGCTTTAGACTGGGGATTTGGCTGCCTTGATCGGGTGAAGGTGGCAAACGAAACACTTGTCACTTGCTCATGGGTGGGAATATGGATTAACCTGAAAAAAGCAAATGTATGTGAAGTGTCTGTGAGATGCTGCTAGTACAGGCTTTGAGACATGAGTCACTGTGCTGGTTCTGGCTGGGGCAGAGTTAATTTTCTTCATAGTAGCTGGTATGGGGCTGTGTTTTGGATCTGTGCTGGAACCAGTGTTGATAATCGAGGGGTGTTTTTGTCATTGCTGAGCCGTGCTTACACACAGTCGGGGCTTTTCTGCTCCTCACCCCACCCCACCAGCGAGGGGGCTGGGAGTGCCCAAGGATCTGGGGGGGACCCAGCTGGGAGCTGACCCCAGCTGACCTGAGGGACACCCCAGCCCTATGGCATCATGCTCAGCACCTACAGCTGGGGGAGAGGGAAGAGGGGACGTTGAGAGTGATGGTGTTTGTCACCAAGTCACCGTGACGCGTGATGGAGCCCGACTGTCCTGGAGATGGCTGAGCCCCTGCCTGCCACGGGAAGGGGGGAATGAATCCCTTGTTTTGTTTTGCTTGGGCGTGGCTTTTGCTTTACCTATTGAACTGTCTTTATGTCAAACCGTGAGTTTTCTCACTTTTACAATTCTCTCCCCATCCCAATGTGGGGGGCAGAGTGTGGCTCTTTGGGGCTTAGCTGCTGGCTGGGGTTGAACCACAACAGTCACCTTCAGAGCCTTTGGGCAGTGAGTTTAAAACCTGCATGGCTGTAGAATGTGTGGTTATTTATATTGTGCAGGTTGTGGGCAATTCCTAGATTTGACAGTGATCCTTAGCAGCAAGTAGGTGTTTCTGGGAGACCTTCCCTCTGCCCAAGGTCTGGGGGTGCTGTTGGCCCGGAGGCTGCCAGGAGGGTCAGTGAGGAAGGTGACACGGGGGCAAAGCAGAGAGCTGTGATGTGCTGGGGGGGCGGTTGCTTGCCCTGTCCCTGCGGTGCTGAGCTGCAGTGAGGAGCAAAGCCACCGGCTGAGGCAGGCTCAGGGTTGGCAGTGTGTGCACAGCTCTCCTGCATTGCCCCAGCCCAGCAACTGACTTCAAACAGCCTCTGGTGAGCCCTGAGCTGCTGCCTTGCTGGTGGAAGGGCCTTCAGGGTGATGGTCTGCCTATGGATTACTGTGCAGCCCACAGCTGTCGAGAGCCAGCTCCCCAGCATTGCTGGACCTGGAAAATGTTTGTGGTCTAGTGTAATGGTTATATAACAAGTCGCTTAAACTGCATTTTAATGTATGTGAAAGTGGAGCAAGGGACAACCCTGTGGGTGTTTTTAGGTTCCTACTGTGTCTCCAGACCCAGAGCATTTGAGCTCCCATGTCTGCCAGCAGGGCTGGTGCTCTGGAGGGGAGCTCTGCCCCCACCATGGTGCATGGCTGGGTCTCCCCAGGTGCTGTGCTCGGACCAGGGCTGCTGTTGAGGGGAGCTGGTGTGTGCCTGCTGTTGCAGTCGCACCAAGGAGCTTTGTCTGTCCTTTCCTGGAGTGTGCTGTGCTGTTGGGGGTGAGAGGAGGGATGGCCGGAGCTGGCGGCTGCTCTTGGTGGGCTCTGTGGATGTGTGAGCCTGGGGGAGGCCTCTCCTTGCACCAGGGCCCTTGCGATGGCTGGGAGAGGAGGTGCTGGTCTGGAGCTGCCTGAGCCCTGCTCGACTCTCCAGGACGGGGCCAGGGCTGGGCATGCTGTACCCTGACATCCCACCTTCCTGCTCAAGAGCAGGCTCCGTGTCTCTTGTTGTGCCCCACAGTGTTATTGGTTCTGCAGCTCGGCACTGGCCCCTGCGCAGAGGGTGGGCAGCGCAGCAGTGGGGCTGTGCCCAGCTCACCCATTCTTTGGCAGCACGGCAGGGGATGGCCCTGGTTGCTTCCCTGCCGCTGCCTGCTGGGCCTGGATGTGATGTTTGGCTGGTGCTGAGAGGCCACCAGGACTGTGGAGCTCTTTCTCTGCAGCTCGTTCTCCTGAGGCACAAATTGCATCTCTTCAAAAGCTCTTAATAAACTAACAATGTCTTGAAAGGAGGCAGTGAGCAGAGTGACATCCTAGGGAGGCAGTGAAGAGCTGGAGGAGGAGAACCTGTGAGGAGTGCAGGCACAGAGCTGCTTGCAGAAGTGTGCTGGCTTCACCTTCCCTGGGTGAGAGCTCCAGTGCCACTGTTCACCCCCATTATCTCTGCCTCTTCCGAATTGGTGGCACTTAGCAGGGTGCTTGGTGCCAGTGGTTTGCAATCCTGCTGTGTATCAGGAAGCAGAACCTGAGCCTCTGATTTATTTGCATGCTGCAGAGAGAAGAGAGGGAATGTGCTCGAGTGCTTTCTCTGACTGAAGCAGGATGGGGACTTTGGGGAATAAATAATGTGATGACACCAGGACTTAGACGCTTGTTCAGCTGCATTGATTGCATTCAGAGGGTCTGGCAGTTGTATTGATCTGGGTCTTTCTGCTACCTGCAGAGCCTGAGGAGTGGGAAGGCTGGTCCCAAACACATGTGAGAGCGGTTATGATATTTTACCAAAGCCTCTTGGTGCTTTGCATGCAGCTGCTCAGCAGCTCTGGGGTGTTTGCTCAGGTGCCTGTGTAGGGGACAAGTCTCCCCAAAGGGTTATGTACTTAATCGTTGCTTGCTGCCTGTTACGGATGGGAGAGCAAGAACCTCTGTATCTGTTTATATACTTTAATTACTCCACTGTAAGTGAGCCAATGGACAGGCTAACCTAACAAAATTAACAACAGTAAAATAGCCTGAACACTCCCATCCCCACCCCAGGCCAGTCTGTTTTTTTCCATGCGCTTGTCTCACGGCAGAGCTCCTTGCCCCTGTAATAAGGGAAGAAGCAGTCTTCAGGGTCACTTACCCTCCCTGGCTCTGCCAGGCCTTGTTCACCCCTGACCCTCCTGGCTAACCTCCTCATTCTTAACCAGGGGCTCTGCTCTTGTCTCTCAAGGGCTAAACTTGTTAAAATGAATCGCATTTGGCATATCTCCCTGTGGTGCCTCTCCAGATAAAAGTGGTCCCAGCTCGCATGCTCTATTTTTGTTTTGTTTCTGTATGTGACAATTTCTCTATACAAAACCCTCTTTTGTCAGTTTGTAGAAGAGATTATGGGGAGACAAGAGCCCGCCTTTTTTATATCCATCTTGCGCTTTCTCATGCCTCCACGAATAGCATTGTTCGTGGCCAAGGAACAATGACATTTTTCTGTTCCCATATCTGATGTGATTAGAGGAGCTGCAGAGCAGAAGTTACACTGAAGATTATAATGAACAGAGGAGACCTTGCTACTGGACATGAGATACAAGGGAGGTTTTGGCCCTGGACTTGTTTCCTGTAAAATAAATCCCCTTTTTTCTAATCTCCAAAAAAATCTCTGCAATTATGCCCTCCATAAAGACTAAGTGTACAAAGTGCATCCTTCATGTGCTCTCCTGGCCCCAGAGTGCCTTCCCGTTGGGCTCGGTGTGAGAGCAGCCACCCCTGCTCCCCAGGGCTCTGCATGGCTGCAGATGGGAGGAGTGCATTTAGATCAAAAAGCACAAGGAAAAACCTTGCCAGAAAGCTGTTAGGTGAGGGGCTACAGCCCTTTTAGGAAGACCAGAGAAACTTGCATTTAAAGATTTTAATCTGAAAAATTATCTGAGACATCTGTAAAAGAGCAGGAGGTGAGGAAGGTGGTTCTTTGTGGCTGGGCTCAGGCTTGGCTTCCTTAAGTCCTTAACAGCAAGGAGGGTCCTATTGGAGGCTTGGGAACTGCTGAGAGTTTTTAGCTTGTTTCCTGAGGAAATAACCGCACTGAGGGGCAGGATTCATTCCCCACCTCCCTAGGATTTGGCCATAGCCTCCCTTGTCTGCTCAGCTTTCACATCCTTTCCTGCAGTTTGCATTGTCATGTACTTTGTTATTGATATGTAAAATGGCCCCTTTGTAGACTCCCAGCACTTATGCATGCCAGGAGGATGATAGTGTCAGGCTGTGGCTGGGTAGGGCCCTGCAAGCAGATGCTTTTAACCCCGGGTGGTGGGAGCAGGCTGCTGTGCAGCAGTGGTCACAGCAGGGAGCACCCCTGGGCTACCCTGGGTGCTGAGCACAGGTGTGATGGGGCCACAGGGATCCAGGAGACACTGGGGAACCTGCGTGATTGGGATCTTCCCAGGCACTGGGCCATCTGACATCCAGATGTGGACAGCAAGAGCTGTTGCTGGTCGTGGCAGCAGATGTGGCAGCCTGGTCTGAGAACCCTGTGTGGCCAAGTCCTCGCAAGAGCCAGTGAGACCTCATGGAAACTGGACTGGCAAAGCTTAAGCTAATGGCAAGCCTGACGTGGTCTCTTGGCAGCAGATCTCTGGGAGCTGTGAGTTTAGCTGGTGGAGGGCTGGGAGCTTGCCAGCGCCCAAGGATGCTTTCCATCCGGGTTGGTTTTGGAAGCCCTGCCCTTCCTCACAAGGCATCACTGGTGTGTGTTTTGGTACACTTCTCCTTGGTACATCTCTCCTTGTTCTCCTTGACCTTCTCCATGTGCAGAGCTTTAGGCTGCTCTTAACTTGAGCAAATACACACAGTGTGAAAATACTGGGGAGGAACTGATCTCAGCATCTGCCTCCCACTGGCCCCGGATTTTCACTCCAAGAGTTGGGGGTTAAGTGGCAGCTCAGTGAATGACCAGTCTGGAGAAGGAGCTCAGGCCCAGTGCTGCTGTGAACGTGTGGGGCATGGGGAAGGCAGTTCCCAGCCTGGGGGTGTGACAGGGGATGGGGAGTGGGGCGAGTGCTGAGTGAAGAGCAGTGACAGGCCTGTTCGTGTGGGGAGTGAGGTGCACAGGAGCACTTGGTTCTGCAGGCAGCAGATTTGCAAGACAGTCTCGTACTTTTGTTTCAGTTTTCAGAGTTGTGGAAGAAGGGTGTCTAAGGTCTTTCAGTGTCGGGCATCCTTGCACAGAATTAGTCGTCGTGGAGCTGGCATCAGAAGGACATGCTTTGTATTACGGTTGTGTTCTCCGGTGCGCTTACTGTTTGCTGTACACATTTACCTTTCCTTTTGATAACTTCTCTGTGGACTCTTGCACCAAAAGCAGTATTTACCAACGCACATTCAACCTATTGTGTGGTGCTGACATGTGCAGCTGGAATACTAAGTTGTCTCCACCACAAGGCACAGCTGACACTCGCAGGCAGCCCTGCTTTGTAAGAGCAAGAGCACCACTTCGGCAGGCCCTGCTGGCGGAGGCCAGGGAACTGTTAAATCCTGTTCCCAAGTGCTATTGGGTATGACCATCCGTCCCTGGCTGCGGGGGGCCTGGGGACTGCCTGCCAAGTGGCGGAGGTTCCCTCTGTCCTCTCCCCAGGAGATGGGGTTGGCGAGTGCATGGAAGTGGGGTGTCTGGCAGTGATCTGCTCGGCCTTCCACCACGGTCCGTGCCACGCTGCTGCTTGTGCTCTGCCCGGCCTTGCTGCAGGGCTTGGGAACTCTTGGCAGAGTTGCCAGAGCAGGGATTTAGGTGCTCAGGTTGGCTGGGTTTGGTTCTTGGTTTTCAGTGTGACTCTCTGGAAGTTTCTTTTTCTTGGTGTTTTTCTTTGGGTTCATGGAGGCAACTCCAGTGACTGCCCATGTGTAAACTGGAGAGGGTTTATAAAAAAATCAGGTTTTGGTGACAGCTGCTGTAGCCATGCTCAGTGTTGCGTGGCCAGAACAGAAGGGATTTCTGTCCTGAGGTCTGTACGCTCTTACTAGGCAAGAAGAGGTGCTGGGCTGAGCCGCAGCAGGGGAGACCGTGGTGGTGGAACACCCTCCAGCTGTGCTCACCTCTGCGACTTCCTCAGATGCAGAACTGACTGCATCAGCAGTGGGGAAGTATGTTTATGCTCTCCCCTGGAAGGAGAAAAAACCTAAAAAAATCCTTGGCAAGCTTTCCACAGTACATGTGGTCGTGTGTTAGCATGGGAGGGGTTAATCTTGGCTCAAAGGGCAGAGGGCTGATGGCCAAGCAGCACAGTACACAGCGTGTTAAACTGGAAGTTGTACAAGAAGGGACAAAAGCTTTTCCACCCGCAAGGTGAGGCAGGAATCAATGAATCAAAGACATAGGTATTTCATAAAGCATGTGGCAGGAGGCAGCCCTTGGATTACTAGAAATAATGTGATATATTAGCCCTTGATTTGGCGGAGTCTGCCTTATACTAAAGAGGAGGAGAGTGTAAATTGTGATGATTTGTGTAGAGTTTCTGACATGATCTTGGCAAAAAAAGGCCTATCTATACAGATAAATGCACTTGATTGAAATTGTGCATGTGAATTTTTATATGCACTTTTTTCCATGGTTAGAGAGGTCTTGAATGGACACTAGGAGATCTGTATAAAATGAGGTGTCGTAACAAATACAGTTTGCAATCTAAGGGGAAGGCCCCTTTATGATTTTACTTTCCTTAAGGAAGTTATTTTGCCAGTACCCAGGACCTCAGGGTTAATGAAGTGTTGCAGGCTCAGTGCTGTACCTGCGGGTGGAAGAGGAGCTCGTGATGGGTCAGGGAGCTCCCACTGTGCTGAGCCTCAGAAGATGCACCCCTTTTGCCCGAGAAGTACAGAGATTTGAGATCTCACACCTTTCCTGGGGAGGCTGTGGGGCAGAGGGTGAGTGGGCCGTGCTGGGCATTGCCAGGTGCCTGTGCGGATCAGCTTTTGCACCTTGGCATGCCGGGAGTGGAGAGGGCAGTGCTGGAGACCGGCCTGCCAGAGACCTGGGAGAGGCTGAAGGAGATGCCAAGCCTTTGGTTAGCAGGAGCTCTGTGTTGCCTTTTCTCTGTGGCAGTTGGCTCAGCTCCTTCCCCTGCAGTGCTACCCACTGTAAATTGCAAATTAAGCTTGCCTGTAAATAAGAGAGAAAACCTCCTTATTCTTCATCATTGAGTCAGAGCTTCAGCTGCCTTTGAGTGAAGTGAGAATGTTTATGCTCCCTTTTTTGTCAATGGACATTTTTACTGCAGTAGTTGCTCAATACTTGCTCCATAGGCAAATGCACATTGTTTTTAGGCTGTGCATTAGAAATCTGCCTACCCATAAGCTGGACATACTGTTAAAGTCATCACTCCAAAATCAGCTTGTTTTATATTTAGGCTTTCAAGTCAAAGGGTTTTCATTTGTCTAATGCTACATGCCAGTTTGTGGCATCGCAGGGCTCCAAGTTGTTAGTCTTCTCAGAGCAAGTCAAGCTGTACTGTCAGAGCGGGCTGCTGGGATGTGAAGTTTTGGACTGAGTGTGGCTAGCCTGGCTGGCATTCAAGTTCATTGATCTGATTTTTGGAGGGTTGATCATGGGCTGAGTGACACTTCTAAATTATCTGCCTCTGGAAGTGAGGCCATCGCTGGATTCCGATGGTCACATTAGGATTTGAGGTGCCTGGTGTTGTGCTGGCAGGACTGTGCTGAGTGTCCCTGAGCTGCCTGCTGGGGCTTTACAGACCAGCAAATTTTGTGTGTGAATGGACATAAAAGTCTTACCATAGCATGTGCCCTGGAGAACACCATTTTAAAAAGTGGAAGGGCTTCTTCATGCCAACACAGGCCTCTGATGGAGGTCCTGAATTTTTTGTTAAAGGTGCATCCTGCTTCTGATCCTCTGACAGCAGAGCTGCCTGTGGCAGGACCCTGTTTGTGGGGTCTGCTGCTGCCTGGGAGGGTAGAGCAGGGTGAGGATCAGCTGCGGGTCATGGCATGGCTTGGAGGGTCCCGGGGGAGCCCCTTGCTGCTGGCACAGGGCCGGGCAGGAGGGCTCTGCATAGGACGCTTTGAACAGCTAATGTAACTTCCCTGTCCATAATTCTTTCCCCTCCATTATTTCATTGGCTCTAAGTGTTCCCGCTTCATATAACCCTGCAAAATCAACAGTTGAATTTAATATGACTGAGTAATTCATATGGCACAGGTACTGACAGTGGTAATTCAGCCTCTAAATTATGATCATAAATTTCCATGGCATGGCACTGCAGAGGGGGGTGATGATTTTATTGGGCAGAGCAGAGTCACTCAACTAATTAAACAGGGAAAAAAAACCCTTTGGCTGCCTGGGGTGCAGCCCAGCCTGCACAGCGCACATGCAGCCAGCTTGCAGTGCTGGGGCTGGTGGCATCAGCCTGCTCGGGCCACTGTTAGAAGTTGCTGTGCTTGCTCTGGGCCTCTGCAGAGGTGGCAGCTCACCAAGGAGTGAGCGGCAGAGCGCGGGACGCTGAGTGTGGCACTGCCTGATCGGCCTTGGGTGAGGCCAAAGGCAGGCAGAGGGGCCAAGGACGGATGTGCCTTGTGCTTTGGCAGCGGCGATGCCCGGCTGTGCTGACTATTAGCTCTGGAGCCAGTCCCCAGCGCTCAGATTTACAGGGCTGACTTGGTAAGATCAGAGATCTGTGTCAGAAGGTGAGTTGGGTCTCTTAGTGCTCCCCTGCATTGTAATAAAAGAAAGTCTTTAAATGGTTTCTAATTTAGAATTATTAAAAGGCTGAAAGGTACCTATTGCTTCCTATTTCTGTATTGGGAAGGACCAGCTTTGGCCATTGTCTGCTCTGCTGAGCTCACCTGTGGCTTTATGTAAATAAATATCATGAGCAGTGAGCACCCCAAGCCATGACTATCAGCTGGGAAACATGATGCTGCTTGGTGCCTGGTCTGAAGTGGAATCAGAGGGAGTGTGCAGCAGCAACACAGGTGCTGTAGGCGAGTGGGAGCCGGGTACCTGGTACCTTGGAGGTGGTGATCGCACTCGGGCCTTCGGGAGACCCTGACCCTCCTCAGCTCCAAGCTGGTGCTGCTGCAGGTGCAGCTGGTTAACTCTGCCGTGGGCATTGCTGGGGTGTTTTCGGGGTGACCTGAGAAGGGGGTGCCTAGGATGTGCCCGGGAAGCAGGGGCTCCTGTGTGCAGTGGATGTGTGGCATGGAAGTGCTCTCCTGGGCTGGTGGTGGCTGTTCGTGGACCCAGGCTGACTCCTGCCCAGTGTGCAGAGGAGCCCTGCGCGCTGGTGGTGCACTGGTGCAGGTGTACTGGCTGGCATGCACAGGGGTGTCACGGCGGGGCCCCCTCCTTGGCTCAAAAGTACAGGTAGGCCATAAGTTACTGAACCATGGGAGGGGTTTATGAGCCAGACATGCAAGAACGGTCCAAAGTTAGAGAAAATGTATTTATTACAACACTTTTCATGGGCAAGTTATCATTTTGTCAAACTTTATTAGAGAAAGTAATTAATGGGCTGTAAAAGGTGCTAGTGCGTAGCCGGTAAAAGAGCTAGTCCTGTGCAAATTGGCAGTTCATAGATTTATGGTTCCTTCTTTCCCCATTTATTAATATGGCGAATGCACATGAAGTGTGCTACGTGTATGGGCTGGTGAGCCCTTGGGTTTGCGCATGGGGGCTGTGCTCTGGGGCCTGGCCACAGCCAGGGTGGGGGCTGCTGGGGCACGATGGCTCCTTCATCCCTCTTGTCCCTCCGGGTTCTGGAGTCTCTGCATGGCAAGCTGGATTAAATACATCGCGTCTGTCGTGGGTGGACTTTGGCCCCTGCCCTGCAGTGAGGGCCAGCACGGCACGCAGGGTGCTTGGTGTGCACCCAGTCCTCTGGGTCTGGAATGGGAAGAGCTGCGAGTCCCAGGGGAGGTGAGGAGATGTGCTGTGTTATTGAGGAGTGCGAGGTGGAAGCTGTCTGCTCCGGGGAGGGATCCGAGCCTGCCCTGGCCGAGGGGCCGGCGGCATGCTCTGCGGCAGGCCCTGCCCGCCGCTCCCCGCGGCACAGCCCCGGCAGACCCGCTGTCTGCCAACACCATGTGCTGTGTGGCGGCCGGCGGGAGCTCGGCTGCAGAGTGCTCCTTGGGCTGTGCCGGTGTCCTGGACACGGAGCTGCGCATGCTGACTGTACAGCACTGTGTGTGCTCCTTGTCTCACTGTTATAGGGTTCCTTGGGAGCTGATTTAATTTAATTGTGCCAGGGGAAAAGGAACAGATTGTTCAAAGCAGAGTTCTGCCAGAGCTGCTTCAGGGACTTCCCAGCCAGTTAGGAGTATCAGGAGCATCAACAGAGATACCCAGCACCCTGGCCCTGCTGTGTCCCCCTGAATTACCTCTGTGCCCAGGCATATCGGGGCTGTGATCCGGGACTGGCCTCCACCCAGTGTGTCCTGGGTGGGATGGCTGTCGTTCGTCGAGATTGACGCTGTTGGCAGATCCTTCAGGATGTTCTTGCATTCATGAGCTGGGCAGTATTCAAAAGGGCTGCAACAGCAAAACTAAACCCTTCTGCTTCAGATTGTTGGTAAAGATGCTCATTATAGATAAGCAGCAAGCAGACTCTATGCCCAGCTGTCCTCTTGCTGAGCAGTTAGGGCAAAAGATTTGGCAGCTTTCAAGAGCTGAAGAAAATGGTGCAAACTAATGTAATTTCCCCAATTATTTCACCTTTTGAATTGTAGGACAGGATCTTAGAATATCTATTTCTAGATACCTTCTTCTCAGTGTTTCCAGGCGAGCTCCTTGCCTTATCTCCAGGCAGCACACCCTTGCGCTAGCAGCGGCAATGCCTGTCCTCCGTGCAGCTCCGCGCCCTGGCTGGGATGTGCTCGTGGACCCAGCACAGCGCCGATGCAAGGGAACGGGAGCAATCCCCTGTGCTGGTCTTATCTAAGGATTTCTCTTTCAGATGTTTGAAGGCATCCCCTGTGATACTTATCTGCTGATCAGATGGGGTAAAAGATCTGGGCCAGTTTACTGAAAAGGATAAAACAAATAACAGCCAAGAATGCTTTTACTTACACAGTGAATGTGGAAAATATGATTTTTAGTGTTTAGCAGTCAGAGATGTATGTGGATCTGCACAAATGGTGACTCTTCTTACTGTCTTGTAGCACCCTGTGGGATGTTTTGGAGGTCCTGGGTCTGCCCTCTCCAGCTTGTCTGCCCTTGTCGTGCCACTGTGTGGCCACTTAGCACCCTTCTGTGCCAGGATGGGGAGCGGTGATGGGTGAGAGCTCCCCTCTGTGCTGGGGTGCAGTGATGGGTGAGGCCCTGGCTGTGGCAGAGTGTGGGTGGCTGGTGGTGAGTGTGGCTCTGCCTGTGCTCCACTGTGGCTGGTTGGTGCCACAGGTGTCCTCCCTCTCTCAGGACCTGATGTATTGGGACTCTTGGGATGTGGGGTGGCCCAGACCCTGGGGCAGCAGGCAGCGCTCTGCAGTGGCCTTTTGCCTCCCTGCTCTGGGATGGTCTGGCCTGGGAGCCCGAGCTGGGCTGCAGCAGCTGCTGCGCGTGTGAGCCAGGCTGGTGGTCTCGGTGCCAGCCCTTCCCAAGGCCGCCGTGGCTGCGGTGCCAGGGAGGTGGTTTCTATTCTGTGCTCTTGGCCCAGCTGGAGCCCCTGCCTGGCCTTTCAGCACAGGACCTCTCCTTCCCGGGCGGCCCACTGTTCTCCTAGCCAAAGGTCCCTTTCTCCTTGGCCTGATCTGTTCCTGTCCCAGCTCTCTGTGGTGTCTTATTTTCTCCTGGGGATTACGTTAATACCATTGATTGGTTTGTTTTAAATAGCTGTGGCTGCTGGGTCATTATTACTA
Source organism: Athene noctua (assembly GCF_965140245.1). Classification (NCBI taxonomy): domain Eukaryota; kingdom Metazoa; phylum Chordata; class Aves; order Strigiformes; family Strigidae; genus Athene; species Athene noctua. The sequence goes on from NC_134053.1 coordinate 641,048, forward strand.
GATGCTGATGCATAATTTATTGATAGAAATATCGGCTGCCTGGTAGAGGGGCATTGACTTCCACCTGTTAACCCTTCACCTGCCCACATGACCTCTTGTCATTTCTGTGGTCTCATAACACCCAACTTTTTCCAGGCTGTAGAGGGTGGCTTTATTTTCCAAAAGCTTCCTTCTCTCTTCCTCCCTTGGGAGGGGAGATGGTCAGGTCTGTGTTAAAGGCTGCCTTAGTATCCAGGAAAAACCAGTGTGATTAAGTGGCTAGGCTGAAAGCAGAGCACATCTTAATGCCTGTGGCTGGCACTGGTTTATACTGGTCTTGTGTCTTGCTGTTGCAGAGTGCTCCCCATGCCTTGATGGCCTTTGTTTGGGATACCTGCAGCTTTGCTTGCAGAGATAGGCTGGGAAAAGGAACTTCGCCTGTTGTGAGCCTTGGCTGGAGGAGAGTGGGATGGTGCCGCTGTCGCCCAGGGAGCTGAGCCCAGCTGCTCCTCTGCTGAGGGACGCTGCCAGCCCGTAGGCAGTGGGGCTGCAGCTCTGTCTCCAGCCTAGAGCTGGCAGTTTGCAGGAAACCTGTTGGCACAGGTCAGGCTTCTGGCAGAGAATAGAGCGCTGCGTTAGGGAGCTGTTGGCTGGGCTCGGGGAGTGCCTGATGTTTAAAAGATCAGAAACATGAAACCAGAACTAGCCAGTGAAAACAAGGGATTTTGCTCAGGCTCCACAATTGCTGCCTGCTGCTCTGCTTCTGCTATTATCGCACTTCCTACAGTGCCAGGAGCTAATCCAGGCTTCCCTCTGTGCTGGACGCTCAGCTGCACAGAGCTGCTGAGCCTGTAGCCAGTGTCACTTGCTGGCAGTGTGCGGTCCCCCAGACCCGGAACGGAGGTCACGTGGCATGGCATGCCAAAGCAGTGCCCTTCCGTCACTGCCCTGCGCCGGCGGGCGTAATCTCTGCCCCACAGCACACTGAATGCGTCGGCCCAGTCCCTGTCCCGGTGGCTCTGCAGTCGTGGGCCCCTGCAAATGGGGTGTGCAAATGCCAGCGTGGTAGGGGAACCCCCCAAGATCCTCAGCAGAAAACTGTGGGGCAGGCACATGTCTCCCACTAAGATCTCATAGGCCCCAAAGCTCTCTCTGAATTGTGCCTTGGCTTTCAAATCAGATAAGCTGACTGTATGGAGTTACTTTATATGAAGTATTTGTAGAACAACCCAGGATCAAGATCTTTTTTTTCTAGAAGTCTTTTTTTTTTTCCAGAGACACAGAAGTGTGTGTGCTCTTGCTGTCTGTCTGTCCTAGGGAGCATCCACCTAACCCCCGAAAGAGGAGGAATAAACCTGGAGCTTAAAGCCCCTCAAAGCAGGGGGTGCCCTGGCTGCCGTGTTCGTGGGTGAGGGGTGTCCTCACCTGCCTTGGGTGATGGGAGTCCCATGTGGTGAATGTCCCTCAAGCAGGACTGGGTCTCCAGTGTGCATGGGCACTTTTTTTGTGAAACTTCAGTGGAAGAGACCTCGTGAGCCCTTCTATGACAAGCACAGACTGTGGGTGTTGGGTTGCTGATGCCTGGTTTGTGGTCCTGCCTTCCTGTTCAAATCAGCTGTGAGCCCCAGCCCCTTCCTGCAGCTGACCCTCTGCTGTGGCTAAAGCCCCTTGGAGCAAATGCTCGTGTCCTGGCAGGGACCAGGAAGCATCTTGCATCAAAGTGCTGTGGCTGCTGCTTTAGTCTGTGGAGATGAGGAAATGGGTGGCTATTTTCTCTGCAGGCCATGGTCAGATGTCTTGTATCTCACATTATCCTGCAGTGCTGACATTCATGTAGATCCTAATTTGTGTCCCTTGCTTCTGCTGCCAGCATGGCAAAAGTCTTGCGGGCACCTCTCCAAGCACGTCCTTCGCCTTGCCTCATTTTGTGCCGATCAATGGGCCGTGTGGGGTGTGCTGCGAGCTGTAGCCTCGCCGCTGTCAGTGTGGACCCACCCATGCCCACCCTCTGCAGTGGAAGGAAGGCAACCAGATGTTCCTCAGGGGCTCAGGAGACAGGAACATGGAAACAAAGCTTGGCCAGCATTCATGTCTCATACTGCTGGTGTGCTCTTCTGGGCCAAGGAATGCTGCTAAAGCACAGCGTGATTAAGGGCCTTACAACACTATTGTGCTGGGGCTTCAATGAACAGGCTTGCAGTAATCCTCTTGTGGGCTCAGCGGGAAACATGCATGTGTCTCCTACACCAGACTTTGGCTTTTGACAAGGACACGCATGGTGATGAGATGCAAGGGTATCGCAGCCCAGGTCTGAATGCTTTCAGAGCTTCCTCTGAAGACCCTTGGTACCCTGGTGTGCCAAGAAAATACTCCAGGAAAGGCTATTTGCATGGTGTCTGGTGCTCCCAGCCAGAAGAACGGAAGGAGGATATGAAAATGAGTAATTATCTTTAAAAGTTATCCAGATGTACTTGCTGGCCTTTCTTTTGCGTACCCCAAACTGGTTTCCATCTTCCTTGCTGTAGGTTCTCAAAATCTTGGAGAAAATAGTTTTTTGGAGGGTGAGGGAGGGAGAAATCAATGAAGTCAGAGGCTAATTTCACAACTGGAAACATGTGAAATGTCTCATTTAAATGGCAGAGCAGCAGCTGGCCCATTTCGCTTGGTGTGTTTCTGCCTGTGGTGATAAAGCTTTGCAGTGCAGCTGTGGAGAGTGTCAGGTGGGGGCTGAGATGGGCTGGGCATTAGCCCCTTCCCTGGGCTGGTTTTCCTGGCTGCAGCATGCTGATATCCTGGCTCTGCTCCCTGTTATGAAAAAGATTTTTGTTTTTCAAATTGTTCCCTTTCCCCAGGAAAGTTAATTCTAAGCCCTTCCAAGGTTTTTAATCCGTAGGTGTGTTAGTGCTGGTTCCAGCTCCCCTGCCACAGAGCTGTCCTTGAGCTGTGCCCCGGTGGGAGGATGCTCAGGGTAGTCGCAGCTCTGTTGCCCGGGGTGGGGGGGTATCGGTCGGATTGGCTGCTGGTGAGGGCTCTGTCCTTCCCCTGAGCTGAGGTGGGGAAGGCGTTTGCCGGGGCAGTCCTGCACAGCTCGTGTGGGGTGTCGGGCAGGTTTTGGTGCTGGGCAGATGTGTAGCTGGGCTGAGGGACCTTCTCTAGGGGTAGCAGAAGTAGTTTGTGTGGACTGCAGAGGACTGTTCTAGGCTGGGGTTTGCTGCAAACTGCTACCCCTGTTCTTCATGTCTGTGGGTGGCTTCCTTCAGAGATGGGAGTGAGCTTTGGCTCTTCATCTGTCCCCAGTTAAACCTCCCAGCCAGCTTTCCGGCTCCGTGTAAGGCGAGGGACTCCTTTAGCACACAGTGTTCATTCGCGGTGAAGCCTCTGGCAGCTGTTTTCCTTGGATGTGTTCCCTAGATCAAGAGTCAGCACATGCTCACCACGAGACCTATTTGGTAAATGGGTTGAGAACAGAGATAATCTTAGACTAGTTTGGTTTGCGTATGAGGACTGACACAGGACCAGTTGGTATTTGAATGCTGCTTGGGAGCTGCAGGCTGCTGTCGGGTTCAGTCCTGCAGCTCCTGGTCAGAGAGCTGTCAGAGGAACATGGGTGTGCACGTATCTGCCTGGTGTCTGCCAGAGGAGAACCCTTGTAGTGTGGGCAGGGAGGAGATGTGGAAGAAGTTAAGCCATAAAAATGGATGAATGAATCTGTTTAATGTGTACTCCAAGATCCTTATACCTACATCTTGCTTATGTGTCCTAGAGAAAAACCTCTGTGCTCAGCTCCTGGAAACTTGCCTTTTTCCCAAGGCCTGGCATTATGAAGAGCTTTGGATGTCCTGAATGAGGTCTGTGGGGAGCCTGTTTGTCCACTCCAGTACAGATGTCCCCTTTGCACAATGTGTGGACATCTGCATTGGAATATTGCAGCTGGGTTTCTTTGAATGGTGTCACCAGCAACTAAAATGGCTATCAAGATAGAACTCTGCTTTACCCCACTCAGGAGATCCCAGTAGGTGATTTAACCAGATATCCTGGGTTTAGCAGGAAGATTAGCAGCTCTTAAAATACAAAGTCATATGCCATTGATAATCTGTGCCAGCAGCGATTCCTGGGTAATTGTCACTTAGTCAACATGACGTGTCAGTGCCGCACTGGGGTGGCACTGGGGCTCTGCTGGGAGGGAGGATGTGCCCTGGACACCCTCCTGCTGCATCTGCTTTCCCGGGCTTTCAGAGCAGCACTGCTCACTGCATTTCTAGCTGCAATGGAGGCAGCGGTGCAGTGCAGGCTCAGCCCTGCCTGGCCTCTTGGGACCTGGCCCCTGGGGCGAGGTGGCACAGTGCTGCTGTTTCAAAGGCCCTGCTCTTCCCCATGCTACCCAGATGTAAATTCGTTTTTGCCGGAGCTGTCTGACCACTGTGCTGGTTAAATCAACTAGACAAATCCCCTTTATCTGAAGGAAGAGCTGAGCCTGGGCTGAGTGTAAAGTGGAGGAAAAGGGAGGATCTGCTGTGTGGGTTCTCCCATGCCAGGCCCACACTGCTCAGGACAGAGGTCCTGTGCTGCCCGCTCTGCACCGCACGGTGCTCCTCCTGTCTTGGGCCTCTGGAAGTGCAGCTGCAGATGGCTGGGCATGCTTCTAAAGCTGCATGCAGGAGTAGCTCAGAGAAAATCCAGTGCCAGGAATTGGTTTACAAAAAGGAAAAAGGTTTGTGCCTAAATTCCCACGCATGCCAATAGCGGGGCATGGGGCATCGCGTCTGAGAAGTGCCCCAGCTCGGCCCTGTGCTGCCTGGCCTTGGCAGCTGGGGCACAAGCACAGCAGGAGTCAACAGCTCCTGTACCAGCAGAGAGACAATGTGGAACTGAATGCATGTTGTCCTTACTATGTGCTATTTGTATGGAAGAATAATCCATAAATCAAGATATTACAAGGTTATTTAGAGATTCTTCAACTGTTATACATGTGTCAACAACAAATAAAAGAAGCATTTGATAGCATTAGTCCATGTGCCAGGAAATCCTCCTGGTTCCTTTCCTTACCTAAAGAAGGGGAGACCTAAGGCTATTTGGATTAGCACGCTGTGCTGCGATGCTCCTGCACAGGCAGTGCGTTCTTCCTAAGCACTGCCAAGAATTTGCTTGTCACAGAGATGTGTAATGTGATTGCAGTGGAAAATACATGCAAATGTTTAGCAGCCTCTTTTTTTTTTCTAGAGGGGAAGAGATCTTGATTAAACAGTAATTAAGAGTGTTTTGGACAACACAAGGCAGTCTCTCTCCCAGGTGCTTAATAAGTGCCAAGACTGTTGAGTGAGGTGTTTATTTAGTGTAGTAATAGGAGGCAGTTAGTGCCAGGCTCACCAGAACCGAGCGTATGTGTAACCTTGGGTAGTGGGTGCTGTGCACTCTGGCCCATCAAGGGCAATGCATGAGCAGAGAAGCCTTCTGCTGCCCCCCGCATTGCTGCTGCTTCCCTGGGCTGAGGTGGAGGATGAAGCTCTCCCACCCTGAGCACTTGCTCTCAGATGAGCTTGGGTCCAGGCTGTGGCACTGGGGTGACCACTGAGGCTGTGCCCTGGTGTGTTGGGGGGGCAGGCGGTGAGCTGGGGGCTGCCTGCTCTCATCTTCCCCAAATACCGACCTTCAGCTGCCCCTCACAGTTGGCAGGTGTGGAGCAGCCTGGTCACCCCCTCTCAGCTGGGCCCTGGTACGTCTCCCTCGCCCGCTGCTCCTGGGGGGACACCCAGGCCGCTGCTGAAGTTACTTCAAGGGTCGATCCCTGGTCCCTGCCGTGGTGCTGAGATACTGCTAGAACAGGTGCTGGACAGAGGTTTTTCTGCAGCACTGGGGTTAAAGGGTGAAGAAAGCTTGTCTTGGATTGCTGGTATTTTTTTCAAAGATGCTGTTTGCATTGATAGATTTTCGGATGATGCTCTAGCAAAAAAAAAAATCAATGTCCCAGTGATTGTACCAGGAAGGGCAGTCGATTGGTGAAAAAGCTGCAGCAGGCGTATTGGGAAATGGATTTTTTTCTGCCCTCCAGACATTAACTTGAAATTCTTTGAAATGAGGAGAAAACAATCTGTGTCAGAAATGAAAAATTAAGGAGGTTAATGTGGTGCCTTTTCCACTTTTAATTTCTTTGAATTCCAGGATGTCCTTGGAGGCTGATGGGGAGTGAGGCAGAATTGCTCTGGTCCTGCTGCCCCTCTGGGCAGGACCACGGGCACTGGCTGTGGCTGTGCCACCAGCCAGACACCCAGCAGGGGCTGGGAGGTGTGTGGGGCCCGGGAAGGCTGTTGCCCTCATGCTTGTGCAAGAGTGTTGTTGCTGGGTGTGTAAGAGCAGATGGGGAGGGCTTGCTGTGGGTAAGCTTGCTCTTAGTGTTGCAATAGCTGGATGTCTTTAGAGATCAGCTGCTCGACTGGGGTCGTTAGCTCAACAGTGTTAATGAGCAATAATTTAGGGTCTCTGAGGGGGAAAGCAGTGTAGAGTGTTTGGGCAGGGAAGCGTTTCCCGTGCCTGAGATGCTCCCTGTTTTTCTGTAAGGACATGTGCTGGTGCGCACACACAAGTGCATGTCCACACACGTGTGCTGCCCAGTTCCTGCTCCAGCGGCTCCTTCACCCGTGGCCCAGCGTGGTGCTGGCCCGTGCTCCTTCCTGGTCAGCGCTCTCGGGGAGCGGGGGGAGAGCCGAGCAGGGGATTTCATGGCGTTGTTTTTCTGCTTTGGATAATTGTCTGTGCTTCAGCCTTTCTAAACAAAATGCCTCTTTCTTTCCTGTGGGGACCACTTTTCCCAGTCCCTTGGGTGGTCTTTTTAGGCAGGTTTTTATCCACTCTGTGGTAGGCTATAGGCAGCTCTCCAGAGAGCTGGAAAAACCTCTGCTTGATTTACCCTGTTGCAAGAGGGGAAAAATTGAACTCCCAGAGTCTTGGTTTTGGGAAATTAAAAAGCAAGACGAACATTAAAAAGGAACGTAAATAACAGGAGGCTTTTCATCCCCACTGAGCTGCAGAGGGTTGATCTCTGCGTGCCCCTGGAGGTGGTCTGCGTGAGCCCCTTCTCCCTGAGCCGCAGCAGCCTGCCTACCCCTCGGAGCTGGGTCGATGCAGCCGTGCCTGGTCCCGGGCTCGCCACCGGCTCCCGCACCTCCAAGGGCACTTCCAGCTTCCCGTAGCCGAAGGCTAGTCGGGCCCTGCCTCGGCACAGGGCCAGGCGGAGCAGGCTGCCTGTTTGGGGAATGCTGCCTTTGGCCGTGCGTTATCTGCCAGCAGACGATGATTGCTTCAAATGCATTTATCATGTGAAATGATTGCACGGGGTGCGGCGTGAGTCAGCCTGGCAGCACGCACCAGCACCGCTGCCTCCAGCCCTTCCGTAGGCTCTGCATGGTGGTGTGGGGCTGGCCACTGGAGCCCTGCCGTGTTTATCCAGATTCCTGTGTGCTTCTCAAAGCTTCCTCTCCCCAGGAGGCCTGTGGACCCCAGCACTGACCATGGAGGAGACTTGCAGGTCCTATCCTGCTCCACCAGTGCCTTTCTCAGCCCCAGGCTGGTCGTGCTGGTGCGTGACCAGCCAGGACTGGAGGACGATGCTGGCATCTTGGGCTGGCAGCTGGGGTCAGGCTCAATTGCTTGTCTCCTTGTGAGAGGTGTAAGGGGACTGTAGTATTTGACAGCCGTGCATGGCCAAAGGGGCTGGAGGACCAGCCAGAATTAATTAGACTGTTAAGAAGCTGCAGTGATTTTTGCATGCGCATTTTAAATATATTGACTGCTGTTCTAGTAGAGCCCTGTCTTGCAAAAAAGCAGAGTAAATTTCTAAAGAGGGTGAGAGGAGAAGGCGGTATGGAGCAGCTTCTGTGCAAGGAAGGCTGGAGGAATGGCTGTCCAGTGTCGTGTTGGTCCTGGGGGTGCAAGCCAGCCGTGTGTGGTTGTGTGTGGAGGGCAGAGGTTCATTAGGAAACAATTAATGGCTTATACTGCAAGAGCTAGGGATATGTAATGAAGGTAGCCAGCAGTTTTGAAACTGAAGTACCTTTTATATCATGGTGTTTAACTATGTTGCTGAAGTTAATGGTTATGGATTGTTGTAGAAGCCAAAGCAGAAAAGGATTCTAAAGGGAAACAGGTGAGTTCACGGGACAAAAGTCCATTTGTGGTTATTGGTGATTGGTTTGATACATGGTTTTGCTCAGTCCCTGCATAGGTAATCACAAGGCAGGAGGGTGTCATCCTGTCCTGGGAAAAGGAGCAATCTCCTGAGTCCAGTTTCTTGTATTTTTTCCCTAAGCACTGGGATGGGCTGTGCTTGAGGCAAACCCTGGCTGCACAACCTTCCATCTGTGTGGGACAGAGGCTGCAGCACGGGAGTGCAGCTGTGCGGGGGGATGTGCCCTGCTCCTGCTGTGGACTCCCGGTGTTTGGCAAGGATATGCCTAAAGAATGGGTCTTCTCTTCACCTGAGTCAGCTGAGCTATGTGGGTGTGCGCTAGGGCAGGATTTGGCACATTAAGTTTATAATGTGGATCTAATTAAGAGAAGACATGTGTTTCCTGAACTTCACTGTTGTTATTTATTGTGTTAACTAGAAGGCAGAGACAGTGGCCACTTCACTTGTTTCCATCTGCATGAAAGTTTATCATTCGATTCATTTCCCTATTTTAGCTTTGCAGAAGTGAAGGGGAAAATCACTGAAGTTAACAGTGAGGTAGCAGGGAACAGCGAAGGACATATGGGTATGTAAGGGAAGCAGATGGCCTATCTGACTAAACCACATCATATAAGTTTATGAGTCAGGCAGGTGCTCTTTCCTGCTGTTTTATAGTGATGTCTTAAGGATTTCCCTTTTGATATACGAGGGCAAATCGTCAGCCGAGCCCTTCTCTATCAGAGGCTAATCCAAAAGTAAATCACTCTAAAGCAGCAGGAGAGAGGTCTTGCAAGGCACCCACTATAGAGATATTCTTTTGTTATAAATCATTGGAGTCATGTTCTTAAGAGATTATGCTGGAAAAAGCAAACAATATAAAAAGGTCAAATACAAATAGTAAAAATGAAATAGTTTGTTGCCTTCTGTCTACTCACAGAGGAGAGTCCACTCAGCCTGGGAGAAGGGATGGCTCCTCAGCCTCACCAGAGTGTGGCTGGAGCTGGGGATGGGGCTGCCGGGTTTAGCCAGGGTGGGAGGGGGCAGCAGGGGAGCCCGGCCGAGCATGGAGGCGGGATGCCCCCGGCTGCTGGAGGGCTGGCTGGGCTGAGGGCTATCCCACGCTCAGCGTCTGTCCCTCTGGGCACTGGGGGATCTGTTCCTCCGTGTCCGTGGGAGCACCCTTGGGCTGCCTGCACCCCGGGTGTGGGTGGTGGACAGGGAGCAGTAGCTGTTGACCCAGCCGGCCACCTTGTTTGTGGCTTCCCTGATGGGCCTGTTTTGCTTTTGCTGGGGGGATGCAAGGTGTGTGGGGCAGGGCGGGGGTACGTGTGGGCACTCTCAGTGCATGGGCTGGAGCAAGGCGAGGGGTTCTGCTCAGATGTTGGTCTCTGGTTTGAGTCTAACAGGACCTGGTTAACGGGTAGTGCTGCTGTTGGGGACAGCCCTCACTGCAATCCTGCTACATGATCAGCCTGGGCCTTAAACCGCTTTGCTGCAGCTCCTGGTATAATACTAAAACTTCAGGGAAATGTAAGTGAAAGAACATGCATGCTGCCGGCCTGCCATATGGACGTGCTGTCTGAGAGCTGGTGGTGATGTCAGCTCGGTGGCACATCCCGCTGTGCAATGCGCAGCGCTTCATTTTGCAGGAGAGATTTATTCCTTGTGCTTTAGTGTAACCTGAGCCTCTGCCTCCCCAGGTAGGAAGCACAAATCCAGGCTCCAGGCTCTCCTGCCGGGAAGGTGCTTGGAGGCAGGACCTGGGGCTGTCTCATCAGCTGTGCCCTGTGATGTGAGGCTGGGAAGTGGGGCGAGCTCCCTGCACTTCCCATCATAATAATTGTCTGCAGTTAATACGCCCTCCACAAAACTGGGTTTCTCGCTTGGATAAGATGGCAAACTGTGTTTCTGCTTGTGGATTTTAGGAATCCCAGTGACCATCCGCATGAGTCAGGACAACCTGGGCACTGATCTCTGCTCTCTTGCCTGTCCCTCCCATTGCATCTGGCCCGGAGTGGTGTTTCCCACACACTGACCTGGGGGAGGCCGCATTTTGCTGCGAGAGTGGAGGTGTTCCTTGTCTTGTATGTTTTGCACTCCGTCACAGGGCCAAGGTGCAATCACTTGGCAATGCCAGTAAACAGCTGTGCTGTTTTCTTCTCCGAATCTCGAAGTGTGATTATTAATGTGAGTAAAACCACCATAGCTTCTGTTGGGGGCTCTGACACACTTTGGCTCTTTAATGTGACATCTCTGCATGGGCGGCCTTGAGCTCCGTCTGGCAGAGCGGTGGGTACTGCACACCCCGCTGTTGCTTTAAAATAGGTATAAATACTGCTTGGCTGCCCACAGGCTGAGGCAATCCCTTTTCTGTGGCATCCCTGGTTTCCCTGCCCTCTGAGAGCTTAATTATAGCAAGGGCCAAGGCTCTGCTGGGGTGCGACCTGTCCCCGGCTGCCTGTGGCAGGGGCTGCAGGCTGGCGTGGGGCTGGTGGACAGACGGGGCAGCTCCGTGGGCTGTGGGGCTCCTCTGCACAGCAGGTCAGGGGAGCTGGTGCCGGTGGCTGTTGCTGCCCTCCCCTGCTCTGTCATGTCAGATCAGTAGCAGCACTTTTGCTGCCAGATCGTGAGCATGTGCCTCCCCACAATTATATTTAGGCCGTTGGCCGTCCCTGACACAGACTCTGATTAGGAGTCCCCATGCTGACACGCTGACGGGTCGGCCTTGTTCTGTGTCCAGTTAAGGGTGCGATTCGTCAGCGTGCGAGTGTGGCCGCTCCTGCCTGCGTGCTACCTGCTGCCAGCTCTGCCCGCTGCTGGGCTCTGCCCCGCAGCCCTGCGGAGTGGTCAGAGCACAGCAGGGTTCATCCAGCCCGGGGCCGAGCTCTGCGGGTTGCGAAGAGCTGCTGGCTCTGCAGGGCTGTTGCACTCTGCCTCCCAGTGAAGCCCCGTGGGCCATGAGCTGTTTCCATGGCTGCTGGGTGCTGCCAGCCCATGGCATCCCCCCTTGTGCTGTTGGGGTGCCCCTCGCTCTCCAGCCCCACGGGGCGCTCGGAAGCCTGGCGGCAGCGCCCGAGTACCACTGTGCACAGCATCCACGAGCAGTGAGTACAGCACGTAGTGCTGTGGGAAGGCATGTGGTCTTCCCTTAACCACCCATTTTTTCCCATACGTGCACCTTTCAGCTCCAGCAGGTAAAGCTGGATTTTAGAGGCGTCATCGTCCACCACTCTGCATCTCCAGTTCATTCACAGGGCAGCCGCAGCACCCAGGGCACTGCCTGCACCCGCCTTCTCAGAGGAGAATCAGTGTGACCTAAGTCTGTCTCAATCCAAAGAAACAAAAAGGTCAAATTCAGGTTGCAGAGGCACTCCAAACTTCTGAATGCTGGATCTGAAACGCAGAAATAATGTCCTTTTAACATAAGTACTTAATGTGCAATACAGTTTTATGAGTCTCCAGGAGCACCCGTGGTCCCCTTGCTGAGTTTAACATTTATAACTTTAGAACTGATGAACTGATTTTCTTTGAATTCAGCTTCACTTGAAATCATCAACTGTGTTTTTGTCAACCTTGGCCAGCTCTGTGGGTTTCATTGAGACCTCAGGAGCTCTGGGCCTTTGGAGATGGGGAGCTCAGAGGGCTGCAGGCATGCGGCCAGCTGCAGGTGCCTGTGGGGTGGCAGCGGCTCCAACAGTGCTACTTTGACTGAGCTGCGTTTTACTGCACGTACAGTGCAGTAACTGTCTTAACAGGGATATCTTTGTAAACCAAACTCCTATTTTCAAAATGATGGAAAGCCAAAGCTCTTTTTTCCTCTTACGTTGCAACCATCTTTACCGAAGTCTTGTTTGACATGCCACGGCTAGGTTTGTAGGGGACAAAAATTCCCCCTCCCTGTTTTTCCATCCAGCGATCCTAAAGTTAGGAGAAATTATTTTTATCTCTGCCAGTATCACAGACTGACTGGCCAGTTGAGTCCGGGATGGACTAAGTCATCAACATGTGCTTGCAGGTGGTCAGGATGGTGCAAGTCAGCTGGGCAGCTTGCTGCTGATTCTGGGCTGAGCTGTGCCCCTCGCTGGCGGCAGAATGGGCTCCCTGGCAGGGCACCAGCATGGCTCGCATTGCCCCGGCCATCGCGTGTCAGGGCCTGGACGTGATGCTCCCGGCAGCTCCAGCAGCTGGGGCACAAGCGCGGGGTGAGCCCTGCTCGTCCTTTGTTGGGGCATCTTAAAGTGGGGTTGGTCTCGGGGGAGGTTAGCTGCTGAAATCGGGGCTGGCAAGGAGAGGAAAGGTTTTAGGAGACTAAGTGGGTAACTCTGTACAGTTTTTCATAGGATGACAGAAAAAGGCTGTTGCTGGTGTTAAACCTGACACGGATCCTTAGTCCTGTGGGATCTTGAACCTTTTTTTCAAAACACGGGAATAGGCTTTTGTCCTGTAAAGTGAAGAGAGTGGGAGATGGAGCATTTACCTTAGAAATATTTCTCAGAAATAACCAAGAAGTTCTGAATTACATCTTCAAATCAATATATTCAGCCTGACTGATGTATTTGCCATGGAGAATTGGGGTCTGATTGGTTAACCCTTGGCAAATCTATAAGCAACTGAAAATGAAGCTTTCTAGTTAGATGTTTCAGGCAACCTGATCAGCGGATGGGACTGTTGCCTCGGGTGCAGGCAGGTGCTGGTGAGGGCGCTGTGTGCGGCGCTCTCGGACCCGGCTGGGGTCTGGTGAGACTGGCTCAGGGCTCTGGGGGTGCCTGGGGGGCCTGATCCCCAGTGCCTGATGGAAACAGAGGAGACTCTCCTTTAATGTTTATTTTTCCTTTTAAGAGAAACAAAACCAACAAGCCTTCTAGGAAATGGAGATGCTGAAGGTCAATTTAATGAAGTGAGACTGCACTGCTAAGTGTTGGAAAGTTAAAATATGCAAAACTTCACCTCAGGTGCACAACTCTGACTCTGCCCCCTTGTGCATATTCATTAAAATACAGTCTCTAATTACATGTCGTAAGTTGTCTGAGCTGCATGCATCCTTAGGTACAGAAGTGAGAATTCTGTTGTGCTGTTGGCTGGGATGCTGCGGGCGGGTTATCAGTTTGGGGCTGTGAGGGCGAAGGCTGCTGCTGCGGCGTGGGCTCTGCTGGGTCAGAGGGCTGAGTGCCAGGCTCTGCTGCTCTGCCTTTGCGTGCCCACTGCTTACATCTGACTGCGCTGGCACCCTGCTGGTGTGGGCTGAGGGAGCTGCTGCTCGCATCTGTCCAATATCTGCTCACTTTTAAGATTTTTTTGTTCTGACTTTTTTGATGCTGTTATAAACCTGGAGCACCTGGACTGAAGGCAATGGGTACCCAAAGCGGGCTGGGCTGGAGCCCAGCAGAGACTTGGTCCCTGCCCCACTGCAGGCTGGGGGTCAGGCTGCAGACAGCAGGATGGGGGGCTCCAGCCCATGCCCACCTCCCCTCTGGGCTGCAAACACGGATGACGGAGTTACCTGAGCAAGGAGGCACAAAGGGCTCTGAGCCGAGCCGCTGTTGCTCCACCACCCGAGAAGCGCCATTAGGATGCGGTGATGCATTCTCAGCTGGACTTGGCCTCAGAAAATGGATTTAGAGGATTTTTAAAAGATTCTGCTGCTATTGTTAAAAAGATCCCTCTGATTAGAAATAAACCATACGACCAAAATGGGAGGAAATAGCTTTGGTGATCTCTTAGAAACATCAGAACTATATTGGATTTTTCATTTCTGATTTCCCACCCGTGCTCTCCACGCAGCGTCTTTGCTCTGAGTGATCCCTATTCACATGTAGTGCCTGCACCGAACTTCGGTGAGGCTTAATCCTACTGAAAGCCAGCCAGGAGTGTCTGGTACCTCAGTGGTGGCTTTGCTCCTCTGTTAAGAGCTCAGGTGAGCACTCTGCCCTGCTTAGCATCTTCATGCAGCTGATACGGATGAATTCTGTTGGGAGCAAATTTGTATGGTGTTTTGAAAGAAATCCTCTGGATGCTACCTGGGGGTGCTGAGCACTTGCACCTCTTCCCCGCTGTCCATGAGTGGGGTTTTTATCCCCGCAGGGCAGTTAGTGACCCAGTGAACAGTTGCAATTAGTTGCTCATAGCTGTGGAGCTTTGTTGGTCAGCACTGGCTGGGTTTTATCCTGGTGTGTCTCCCCTCAGCTGTCCTTTTAAAGGTGCAGATAGAGCTCCAGCAGCATCTTGTGCAGGTGACAGCAGGTGACAGCAGGTGATAGATACATACAACCAGCCGAGGGACAACCAGAGTGAAGAGGCTTTTCCTGAAATGTAGAAGCTGTGATAGCTCCTGCTCTGTGGGGAGTCACTGAAAATGAGAACAGGAACGTCATGCATGACCTCACAGGAGTGCCTGGATGTTACTCGGAGCAGACTGCAAATTGCTGTGTGATGGCTCTTGTCTTCAGTCTGGGACCAGCAGTAGGAGGGCTAATGGTGCTGGTGTGTTGGTGTTATGGGAGGGGCCTCTTCCTGATTAACTTCAAACCAGGTGCTGGTCAAAGCCAGTTGTATGAGCTCCAGCCAGAGGCAGGTGATGCACCCACTTCTGAGGACAGCTTTGAGGTGTCTGAATCTCATTAGCTGAGAGGAAACCTGCCAGACATAGGAGCACCAGCTCTTCATGGATAAGGATGAGAACAGCTCTCGGCACTGTCTGCCCCCTGTCCAGCATCAGCTTACATCCTGTTTGAAACCCGTGCACGGTGCTGGCCCGATGCTAAGGGCTAGTGGAGCACAAGGTGGCAGCTGCCTGGAAGCGGTGCCCACTCCTCCTGAAGTACAGCGACCTTTTGCCTCTGGAATCGCTGATGGAGATCTTTACTTCAAAGTGTAATGATAAAACATCTCTCTGGGAAGGGGTGTAAAATACCCTGTTTTCTTCTTCCTTATTTTATCACTTTGAAACCTTTCCCAAGGTCTGTTACTTCTGCCATGGGCTATTCTTTGACACACAGACCTACATACATGGAACATCTTTCCTTGACAGCATCCCAGCAAGGGGGGGCTCACATACCTCCGAAGGTTCAGGCCTGTGACTTGCCCAATACCTGGCACTGAGCTGGAACTTCAGTGTCTTTGAGGAGCACCTGAGCTCCCCTGGAGCTTGGGTTTATGGCTGGAGGAGGTTTCATAAAACATGCTTTTTCTTCCAAGGTGGCAATGCAAACAAAGCACTCCTAGGAAAGAGTTAATATTGGTCTGTCTGCAGATGTCCTGGTGGAGTGAAGGCAAGCAATGATATTTTATATCATTTTGATATCCGGTCTAAATTAGGCCTGAGGGAAAGACTGTGGCCTATTTAACCCAGCATCTGTCAGTTACCATTATTTTCAGCCAAGTTTATTAGTTTCAAGTATAAAATTTATGTCTGGGGGGAGGAGAGGAAGAGAGGCTAGTAGGAGCTGGATTTGGCTACCTCGGCTTCTGTTGAAATAGTTTGCAGTGGCCTTCTAGGGGTTATGTGAGATAAGAAACAAATTAGTGGGGACAGCACTGTGGGTGAAACTGGCTGTGTGGTCTCCAGCCAAGAGCTGTATGGAGGGTGGCACAGGGAGGATGGAGGATGTCGGTGGGGTTTTCAGGGATCAGTCTTGGGTCTGGATAGTGTTTGGTTAATTGTGCTGCAAGAAAAACTGGAATTTGGTTATGAAATTTGATAATGTAACCTTGAAAAGCATCCTTGGCAGAGGTGGCTGGCCATCCTGATGAGCGGGCAGGGACGCTGCGCTGATGGGTGCTGCTGCCACAGCCCAGCCCAGCGAGGGGAGGGACTGGTTCCACTGCAGGGTGAGGGCTTGAGAGCTGCTGGGAAGAGCAGCTGAGAGAGGGGCAAATCACATTGTGGTAGGAGCTTTCAGCAGAGATGTCGCTGTGCCCAGGCCAGCCCCCAGGACGGGGAGGATGGGCCCACTCGCACCCTTTGGGCGTTGCGTTTTGCTCCATCAGCCCCTGCACAGTCGCTGGAGCAGAGCCCGGGGTGAGGCACTGCTGCATGCCAGGACCTGCCCTGCCTTGCTGGGAGAGGGAGAGCCCTGTTGTAATTACCTGAACTTGGCCTTGGTGGTTACCGGGAGCAGGCGTGTTCCCGTGGTGTTCCTGTGTGGCTGCTCAGTTATCACACAGCGTGTGTAGGACCCTGCGGATGGACTCCCTCCGTCCTGCCTGGCGTGGATACTGCTGGCTGCAGTCAGGCAGTGAAGCAATTTTTTTACCTGCTGTCATCTGAAACCAAGCAGAAACCCTGAACTTCTGATGACTGTCGAATGCAATTGCCCTTTTATTTCCTGATACTTCCTTGAGAAGCAGAGGGACTCTGAAGCCTACTCTGTCGTAAATCCTTGCTCAGGATGCAGGCATCTTGCTCGGGTGCAGAAAATGGAAACTTTAGCAGCTGTGGAGAAGCTCAGACCTCATCCTTCCCAGCAGCCTTCTCCATGTGCTGCATGGTGTGGTAGATGCTTGGTTTTTTACACACTGGGATGTACTGGATGGATTTTGTTGAAGCAGAGACCAGAACCTCACACCTGCTGTATGTCAGTGCCTTGCAGTGCTGCTGTTTGTGGCAGCTCAGAGTAGAAGTTACAAATTGCTGGTGGCCATAGTGCTGCCTTTGTCACCGAGCCAAAATTTGCAGATCTTGTCAAACTGCTGCTTGCCCCTCCTGCTGATCTCTAACAAAAGTGACTAAATTCTCTAGAAGTTAAAACACTTTCTTTGTCCAACAAGAAGGAACTCCCCATGTCCTGTGATTTGGAATCAAATCAGCCTCTTCCCAGCACATGGTGGAAGAGCTCCTTCTCTTGCCTCTTGGCATTCAGCTTGGCCGTGCTGCCTCTCCTCAGGAGCTGCCTGAAAGGGTCGGAGGAGGCGAGGCAGCGTGGTGGGGAACGTGCTCTGGGGCGACCAGCGGTGGGTTTGCTGTCCCAGCACGCCGCCGGCTCCGGGGTTTCGAGGTGTGCCCGTCCTGCCCTTACGCAACCTGCTGAGGTGCTGTGTTGTATAACGCTGTTGTGTAAGCAGGGCTCAGGGATGTGTCAGGGTTTCAGCACCCGAGCCATGCTGTTTCCCCACCTGCAGCCTGGAGGGGATCTGTCCCAGGGACTTCCCGTCCGCCCTCCCATGTCGTTGTGGGATAGCTACTGGAGCTGTTCCTCAGAATGTGCTGTTGGTAGAAGGGTTGTCTTCAGGCTGGGGGTGGTTGGCACACATGGCCGAGTCCTGCTCTCGTGTTTAGCGGTGCCTTTTCCAGGGACGATGGCAGATGTGGTAGGGGCAGGTTTGTCTGCGGGATGTGGAGCTGCTGGTGTGCCTGGGCGCTAATGAGCGCGGCTCTGCGGGAGCCTCCTGGTTCAGGCAGCGCTGCCTTGCTCTTTGCCCTCCTGTTTCCAGATGACGTTACCATGAGCCCTGCGTTACCTGTTAGAAAGCTGTCTCATGGAGGGAATGCCAGGTCTACCACGGCACTGGCACCCCCGAGGGGTGTTTGGAACGAGCTCAGAGGGTAAATGTATCCCCCTGCCTGCGATCATGCTGCGGTGACAATGGCGCGGTCTGGAACATAGCGAGCAGGCTCTGAATGTCAGTGCATTGTTCATAGCGAGATGTGTCATGTTGCATTAGCTCAGGCCGACAGCTACTGGTGGGAAAATATTTCTGTGAGTTCCTCGGAGTGCCCCCACCTCCTACAGGCAAGGACTTGTGTCTGTCGAGGCAGCAGCAAAGCTGTACCCAGCCATACTGGGGAAGCAGTGAGACCATCTGCTGCCCGCGTACTTGGAGAGTCATCCGAAGGTTGTGTCCGAAGGGCAAACCGGCCTGTGCCCGTAGCACGTTCAGGGAGCAAGTGCCTGGCTGTTCAGAAGACAAACTTGGTTTTATTTCTTGGTAACCTCTGCTCGAGGGAGAGGACATGGGGTTAGCATGACTTATCCGGTGAAATCCACCATGCCCAGACCGAAGGCAGCAGCTGGCAGCGCTGGGAGCTGAGGAAGCCCACAGGCTGCAGTGATCAGAAGCTGGAAGCATGCTGGGTGTTCGTGAGCATTCAGAGCAGGACAGAGCCGTCTTCTCTTGGGAGTGCAAGTAGCCCCTTGGCATTGCAGAGCCACGTAATGGTGTGAGGATGGAGCTGGAGCAGGGCTCCCGCGTGGCAAGGATGAGATGGTGGGAGGGTGTCGGCTCGCTCACGTGGAGGGCCTGCAGCCTGTGCGCAGAGCAGAGCCCCCGTGCTTTGCAGGACCTGATGTTTTTTGGTGATGCCCTGTATGGCCCTCCTCTGAGGCGTGGGACTCCAGCTCTTGTGGCCTCATCTACAGAAGCAGCTCTTGGAGGGACAAGCTAATTTTCCCGGGTTTTGTCCCGAGCTGCAGCATGTGTGGCCGTACCTCCTGTGGTTATTTGTCACTCTGGTTCCAGTGCTGTTCTGAGTTGGGTCCAGCTTCCAGCACCAGTTAACCAATTACGGGGTGCCACTGGTGCAAGCTGGGAGTTGGTGGTGGTAGGTGGTGGGGAGTGTGAGGGTGGGCACCAGTCCCTGGAGCTCCCTGGGTGCCCTGGACAAGGCTCTGCTGGGTGCAGGCAGTGGCACGCTGGCTGCTCGGGGCTCGTGGCTTCCCTCTGCCTGGGCTGGCTCCAGCCCTGCCTGGCCTCCCCACCAGGCAGGTGGGCTCTTGCCTTCCGAGTGCTGCCTGCTCTCGTTATTTTGTTACTCCAGCTTTTCTGAGCCTCTCCCTCTTTATTTTCTTCCAATGTCAAAAAGGTGAGGAGGTCAAACGCTAATGCAGTATTTCTTCCCTTTCGTAAAACGTACCTAGCAGATGAGGAGTGTCAACACCGATTTGTTTTTCAAGTGTTTCTGCAGGATTATTTTCTTGTTAAAAGTGACAAGGAGGTGCAGAACTGTCGGCCTTTAGCCAGAGATGTCATCTCATCTTTGCGTAGGTGAATGGGCACAAGATGACAGAGCACTTTTTTGTAGGAAAGATGAAAAGTTGATCCCAATTTAATCACTTCCTTAAAAACCAGAAGTAGAACATGCTGCTTATCTTTTTCTGGTCCTCAGTAATGAGAGGCTGGAGAGAAGAGCAGCCTGTTAGGCTCTTCTGCGCAGCCTCTGGTGACCCTGTGGGAAAGGGAGCGCCGTTGATTAATGATGTCGGGTGTGGGATGGAGCTGGACTTGTGTGGATGACTCTGGCGCAGGGTGCTGAGCTCAGTAGTGCCGTGGGACCAGCCCTGGGGCTGGCTGAGCTCGTCGGGGTCAGCAGAGAGGCGGATCCGAGAACCCGGCTGGGCTGGAGACGCGGTTGGGTGCGGGAGGATTCATACCCTTGAGGCTGTGCTGGTTCCCCAGGCCATGTCGTCTTCGCTGGATTCATACTGGTTCATACTGGCCATGATGAGGCACCTCCAGCAGTCTCAGGCAGGGTCTGCTCCTGCTGTCCGTGGTGAGAGTGCCTGCAGACCTGTGGGGCCGAGGCGGGTGGTTTCTGCCGCTGTTTGGGTGGGAGCTGTTTCCTGCGGTTTTCAGTGCAGTTTTCTGGGTGCAGCATAGGCAGGAAATGGTCACCCCAGCTCTGCCAGCCATGGCTTTGCTGTTGGAGCTTCCCTTTGCCCTGTGCTGTTCCCAGGGGGTTTCTGTAACCATCAGGTGTGGTGATTAAAGCTAGACAGCAAATGCGCTGAGACCAGAGCTATGCAGTTGGGACACAGGTGAACTGTGAACTTGAATGACATCACCAAAAGTGTTTTGCTCAATAAATTCTCCTTTTCAGATGGTCTGGCAGGTTAGTTTTGCCTCAGGTTGGTCAGAGTAAGAAAAAACCCACAGTCTTGAGATTTCCACAGTGATACTTCTGAACACTGCCTGCATTTTTTCCTTTAGCAAAGCAATGCCAGGGACTAGCAACTGCATCTTATTTTTTCAGTAGGATGATGAGAATAACCTCCTGTGGCAGAGCTGAATGCTCCCAGACTCGTCAGCTTTGTGCAGAGTCCAGAGCACCAGGATAAGAGGTGCTTAGTAAAAACTTTCTCTTTTCTACTTTCTTTCCTCTTCAGAACTCGAGTTCTGTAGTGCTGCAGCAGAGACGCTGCCGATACGAGCGAAGAAGCTCTTCTGAAGCCCAACTGCTTTGTGCTTTTGTACTGATTTTGAAAACAGTGACCCATCGGACTGAAAGCTTCTCTGCTTTTTCTCAGCCCCTGTGTGATGTGTGTGTGCAGACAGGTTGTTAAAATGGATTTTTTTTTTCCCATCGGTTGTTAATACCTCATCACGAAGACTGCACGGTTTTAGGACAGCCTTGCTGAAGCATTTTAGCAGTGTGCCTGTTTGTTCAAGCTGGTAATAAACAATTTCCTTACATGTAAAAGATGAAGCAAAGGTAGCTTTTGGAAGGGAGCCAGTTTGAAGCTAAAGTGGAATGCTTCTCCCGAAGCTTTTTACTTAAAATGTGCTCGTAATCAAACACTTTAGATTTTCATAGAAAAAAACAGCGCTGGAAAAACAAGCAAACTGAAGACAACATAAGAAATGATCCCTGTAGGGAGATGTCAGACAGCGAGAGCAGACAGAGCGGTGTGAAAGTGGGTGAATCAGTGTATTCTTTTGTCATCGCTCCAAGTCCAGAAATTCAGCAACTTTGGAGAAAGTTGTAGTTAGAGGAGTAATAAAAAGGCAACTGACTCACATGGAAACAACATCAGTGGACTAAATCCATGTGAAAACAAAGGGGGTGAGGCTCAGGCTGCTGCAAGAGAGCCTCTCTGGTGGGGGAGTTCAGCGTGCTTACATCTGTGCTGGTGGGAATGTGCGTGTTAAAGCACCCGAGATGAGTCTAGCCTTGTCCAGAAATAAATTAGCAGAAGTAAATAACATATATCCACCTTCCCATGAGTTCTGGCTTCATTCACAGTGATATCATGCCGTGCTTTTAACAGCTTTTGTGATCTCAGGGCAGAGTATTTTTTTTTAAAGATAATTCTTTTGTTTGGAAAAAACCCCTAAAAGCCCTGAAGTGACCTTTTATTCTAAGTGAAGGAACAGGCAGGCTGATGGCTTTTTCAGATACGAAGTCATGGCAAAGCCGCCCGAACGCCAGCCAGCACTCCAGTATGGGAGCGCTGCCGGCAGCGCACACTTGGCTCTATTGTCTCTGCGCTTGTATGGACTAGTCAGTGGGAAATGAGGTATTTCCTTTTTGCAGCTTGCTCCTATTAGAGTGCTGGAGGTCGGATCCTGCCCTGTCTTACGCCGTGGTAAAGCCCGCCTAACGCTGGGCTTCGGTCAGGCTTACACTGGTGTGAGCAGAATCAGATTCTGTGCCAGGTGTCTGGGAGGCTGTGACCTTCTGGGTCTTCTGGGGCATCATAAGTTAAACATGCTCTGATTAGCCTGCACTGTAGATCCAGCATTTTAATTCTTTCCATATGTAAGATCCAGTCTAATAAGCCAAAGTTTAAGACCATGCAATCTATTTGGAATAACTGTATGGATTACGAGTCAGACTGTGCTTTTCTGCTTCTTGTATTTATACTAATACAGAGACATTTGCTAATGCACATGTAGCTCATGCTGGTATACATTTTTTAAAAAAATATGACACCAAATGGCTTGCATTAAAATATTTGAAAAGCAGTAAAACTGTGAAGGTTTCTCTCGAGCATAGACACATCTGTGAAATAAAGCGTCTCCGGGCAGCACCATTCCTGTTCATCCCCGTAGGCTTTATTGGCAGTGCTGAGGACCCCTGCGAGGGTGCTGGGCTGGCCCAAGCCCCCCCAGCTCGCCACAGCTCTCCAGGCCTGCTAGGCCAGTGTCTGCGTGACGCCTCTGGGAGCCCTGGGCACAAGGGGAAAGCAGCCCTGGGGACAAGGGGGACCTGCCTGGATCCTAACCCTCCTGCAGCGGCCAGGGCGCAAACAGTGGAACCTGTGTCTGTGAAAAGCCCAGGGGCAACCTGCTTGGCACGTGGTGCTGCCTGTGCTGTTGCTGTCGGGGGTCTTGTGGCTGGGGTTCACCCTGCTGATGCCCCCGGCGTGCTGGAGAGAGGGCTGGAGCGGGGGGTGGCGGAGCTGGGAGCTGGGCACTCGCTCCGATACTGCGGCCTTTGCATTCAGCAAAGTCATTAAGGTCTTTTTCAGCAGTTTCATGGCTCTCTTGGGAAGATCTCGCTCCTCCTGTCTTTCCCCTGTCTCACCAGTTTGAGTCTTTCTCTGTCTTTGTTTTCCTGTATCTCTAATTTTGTTATGGATTTGAAATATTATTTTAAAAGAAAAATTAGTAGTGCTCTACTTCTGAAGCTTTGCACTTGCACTCTGCCGTGAATGTCCCTCAGGAGAAGGTCAGAGAAGTCCACTTCAGATGCCCTCTTCTGCAGGCGCCCGCCACCCCTAGGCTTGTGGGGGGGTTGATGGGTGGACGCGGGGCTCCCAGCTCCTGGTCCTGTCTGCCAGGCTCCGGCGTCCCCTCTGCTGCTGGCTCCCCCTTGGCCATGGGGTATTCCCGTGCCACCTCCTGAAGGCAGAGAACCTGGTAGCTGGTGTAACCATCCTGTCCATACTTCATCCATTATTTCTTGTTAATGCATGCTTGCTTTGTTACGTTCCTGCAGCCGGTGGTACGAGGGCACTGTGAGACTGTGCTGAGGAGAGTCCGGTGCGTGTCCCCAGGGTGAGGACAGCTGCTTTGCTCGCTGTTCATCGGCTCTGGCTCTGTCCAGTGGAGGTGTGGGCTTGGCTCTCCCTGCCTTGGGGAGCAGGCTTGCGAGTGGGTGCTGCCTTCCCTTGGGGGCTCAGGGTCTCTCTGAAGGTCTCACCGAGTTCAGGGTGAGCTGCACTGGTCCCTGCCTCACTAGGGAAGCGCTGGGGGAAGGAGCAGTGTCCTCTGCCCTCGTCTTGCAGCCCTTGGCTTTTTGCACGGGCCTGGTGACAAGACCTGGCCAGAAGCACCAAGTATCTCCCCTCTCCTCATCGTGGTTCTTGTGGGATGCGTTTTGGCTGAGGGTGGGAGCCTGTGCTGCTGGCCATTCCCAGGGCACCGAAAGCATCTGGGCCAGGATTATACAGCAGTTGTCTTGTCTTGGGAGCCAGAATCGGACCTGGGTCTGTGTGAGCGCTGGAAAGCATTTCCGAGTGGGAGTTGCGCTCTGCCATCCGTCATTCGCTGGGACGGAGCGGAGGGAGTCAGCGTGAGACATGGCAACTTCTTCCTCCCTGTCTCCAGCATTAATCTAAATGCCAAAACGCAGACCTTGTGGAATGTGCCGGCGCTGCAGAGAGCACCGGCCTCTAATTCCATATGGCATGGAGCTGTCCCCCAGGTAGTGCCTCAGACACCCAGCGCTGCCCCTCGGCTGGGGGGGCCGTGCCCCAGCCTGGCCATAGCTGGTGCTGCGGGATTGGGCTGCCCGGGCTGAGGAGAGAGGGGAGCATGGAGATGCTCCCAACGCTGGGCTGGAAATTGTTTATTGAAAGGAAAGGATTATATTACACTCAATTTTTGCTGAGTTTATCTTGGTTTTTATCAGATTACACACGGGATAACTCATCAATATTGTGATCCTGCTGACATGTAAGTGAGCCGCTGCATAATTCATGGCTGCTGCAGGGCTCCAGCAATGGGAGGCACATATTTAATTAGACACCTCACCATTTCACTCCTCGGGAGCAGCCCCGGGATTGCACCTGTGGAGGTGGATGCTGCGGTGGTCCCCACCTGTGTCCCAGCTCGGGGGCAGAGGTGCTGTGTTGTGGCCTCGGGGTGCAGCACTTTCTGGGGACACCCGACGGCGTAGCGCTCTGGGCAGCACGGTCCCTGCCAGGGCGCAGGATGGCACAGCCCGCTGCGGAGCGGCTCAGCCTGCACTGTCCTTGGAGGAGTCCCAGCTTCAGGAACGCTCTGTGGAGGCTGCTGGCGAAGAGTCTCCCCAAGCCGTGCTGCCCTTGGGGTGACCTTGCACTTCACCCCGGAGCTGAGGCCCGGCCCTGCTGCGTGGCCTGCTGCCCCAGCTCTGTGCTGGAGACAACTCCACGTGCCCAAGAGCTGCCAGGGTGTGGGGCAGCCCGGGCTGGGGTGTCTATGCAGGGGCAATGTGGGGAGCGGGGAGCTGGGCTGGGCTCCCAAGCGCAGGCGGGATGTCAGAGCACAGGGCTTTGCAACGGGTGGGGGTTCCCCCCGGGGCTGCCTCTCTGCCAGGGCCAGTTGGCCGCAGGTTCCTGGCACCGACAGTGCTGAGCTCGGAGCAGAGCACCCAGTTGTTAAATAACATTGTAATGGGCAGAAATGCAAAGAAAACTTGGTAATGGCCTGTTAATTTTTTAATGCCTGTATTGAGTAAGAGACAAAGTAACTAATTCCCTCTCCTGTGCTGAACGGTTCAGTAAATCAGCTTTGCAAAGTTCAGACTCATCAGGGTACCAGGGCTTTGATTCCTGAGCCTCGTGTTAGGGTACAGACAACTCTTGCAGTGTTTCCCTCCCTTGGGCAATATTTTAGTGATGGAGTTAAAGGAATATTACTGTCTGTTTCCTCTTCAGTGCTGCTGGTCACCTGCTCTCGTGAGGCTGTGTCACAGCCCAGCCAGAGAGTGCTGCTCCGGAGGGCAGCTCTTGGTCTGGCTTAAACAGACTTCTGAGGGGGGTCTGTCTGTCCTGGCTGTGTCCGTCACTGGCAGCTGTATTGCCCACACTGGGTTCTCTAAAGCTCGGCTCTGCTTCCCCAGCCCTGGGATGCTCCAGTGAGTGGGGATCGTGCAGGTGGTGGGAGGGGAATGGGTGTGTTGCCTTCTGCATGGTGTGCGGCTGATTGATGTGCCAGCCGTGGTTTGACCTGTAAAGACAAGGGTGCTCAAAGCAGGGCAGACATCGAGAGTGGTGGTGGTATATACAGTCCGTGCTGTGCTTGCATGTCAGTGGCGGCATCTCACGGGGCTCGGTTTCCAAGCGTGGGTGAGTCGGCAGGAGGCTGATAGCAGCTGGGCACCCAGGGTGGGTTTAGGTGGGCGGGTGCCGAGCTGCATGGCCAGGTCAAAATGTGCCTGGCTGGTCCAGGCCGCGGGCCCATGTCCATGGGATGTGAACCCTCATGAAACCTGGGAACTGATGAGTGCTGTGGGTCTGTCCTGCCACCACCGAGCTCATGTCTGAGCGGGGCCCTTGGTCCTGGGGAGGGGAAGATGTGCCGGCAGAGACGAGGTGTCCTCCCTCTCCGGTGCCCTTTGCAGAGCTCTTCAAACCATGGTGATGAGATGAGGGGGGTAGCATCGCCTCCCGCGCTTGTCAGTTCTAACGTTTAACTCTGAGAATCCACGTTATTGGTAAAAACATCCAGTCCTTTGTCAGGCTTTTCAAGTTCAGATCTCAACACCTGCCTGCAGCAGTGAAGTCCAGAGCTGAATTACGTGTTTATGGAAAAGCCTTCCTTAACAGTCTTGAATTTCTCACTCTGGTCTCACTCATCATCTCCCCCATCTTGGGCTGCAGGACAAAGGCAGTGGTCGCCCCTGCCCTCCCCTCTCTAGGCCACCCCTGGATTTATGTGATCGTTATTGTACCCCTGCTCGTAACCTGCCCACGGTGGGCAATGTCCAGAGGGGTGAGGAGCCGCGTTCACAGGGCTTCGGCGGTGGACCCCTCCCCAGGGCTGCTCTTTTGTCTGACTGTGTTCAAGGCAGCATGAGTGGCTCCCTTCCTCTCACAGGCTGTTTGAAAATGTATCAGGGATAGTGAGAATTTTTTTTCCATTTTTGTGGTGCTTCCCTCCATTAATTTTCTGGTTGTAGTACATTACTCATGGATAATTAAGAGTGAGCTATTAATACAACATTTAATATTCAAGTGCAGTGAAGAGGAGAGAACAATAAGTCAAGGAATCATATACTACAAGACGTTTTGGTTTAGTGATGAAATTTTTTTTGCTGGCTTTGGCTATCAGAGCATAGTGCTGCTTCCATTTAAGTATGGTCCTGAGAACTTCATTTATTGATAGAATACAAATAGGACATTAAATCAGGGGAAGTGAATTTGAATTGCTGGCCATATATACAATTATGAACGGGATTGGCTACTTCTATCTAGTGTATCTTAAGTTAGGAGAATTATGTTAGAGACTGCTAAAGAGAGCTTAGAGGGTCTTAAAATTAATGAGATTGAAGTCTGTCTAGAAAAAAAAATTAATGCTGAAGTGCAGCTCTCGCATTAGGGATGAAGAACTTGCCGTGGAGAAGTGGTCATGCTTTGTCCAGACGGGGAAGCGAGGGGCGGGTTTGCTGTGCACCAGCAGCAGACAAACACGCCTCAGCCTCGAGGGCTGCTCCTGCCCCACCGCCCTAGGTGCGGGGAGCGGAGGGCAGCTCTCGCCCTGCCTGCGGGGAGGGCTGGCGGTGCTGCAGCCCAGCGCCGGCTTTTCCAGCCTTCTCCCTGCCCGGTTCCTGCTGGCTGCTCCCAGCACTGCACACCCGCTCTGAGCGACCGACCCCCGTGTCTGCAGAGCCCCCCCTCCCCGTAATGGTATTTTGGAGGGTCACTGGGGAGCGTTCTCCCGTCCCCCAAAGCCGTGGGTTTGTGTCGTGGGTCCGCAGCGCGGTGCTTTCTGGGGCAGCTCTCAGGCGGCCGCTTCTTTGTGGGGATGCGCTGAGGCGTTTCGGAGCAGCCCCGGGCAGAGCTGTTCCCCCTCCGGGGTGCGGAGGGAGGCGTGGGTCTGCCCGTGACCCCCTTGAAACACGCCCTGGCCGCACTCACCCGGCCAGAGACAGCCGCTCCCTGGGAGCGGGGACAGGGGGACCCCCAGAGCCGTGTGTCCCCCCTGGGGTGGCCTTGGCGGGGCAGGAGAAGCGCTGGCGCTGCAGTGGGAGGCAGCTCTGCCGAGCCGCGCCGGGAGCCCTCCGAGATGGAGCGCGTAAAGATGTCACGAGTCAAGCACATGTAAAGGTTGCCATTTACAAGCAAGTAATTGCAAGAGTTACCACACAGCTGTCTCCGAGACAGCGCAGGATATTGTTATTTATATCCCCACCGTTCGCCCGCTGCTGGAACGCGCCTCCCGGCCCCCAAGCAGAGCAGCAGCGCAGCTGCCTCCCAGCGAGCACCGCCGTGCGCGGGGCCGGGCCCGGAGCGGAGGGGGGGTCTGCTGCTGGACGCGGGGTCACCGCTCCCTCGAGCGCCGAGTGACCCTGCCCGGGTCCCGCGCAGCCGTGTGTCCCGGGGCTTCCTCGGGCGACGCCAGATGCGCCCGGTCTCACACACCTGCACGCACAAACACCACTCCTGTAAATCCTCGTGCATTATTTTGTTTGATGAGCTGAATAATTGGTTGTTTACGGATGGGAAAGGGTAAGTGTGGTTCTGACCTTTCCTCATGTGGGTTGTTTATAGTTAATGGCGATCCTGCTAGCTACACCCATTCCTTCAAGGGGGCTGTGCTCTCCTGTAGGCAGTCCCTGTGCTCTCTGAATCCTAAACGCAAAGTCCCTAATCTCTGTAGGGGGGGGAGAAGACCCGACTGATCCCAACCCTTCTGAAACAGGGAATGTAATTAAGCATAGGCACTGTATTGATTCCCAATTAAGCAGCAACGAAACAAATTATATACTAGTATAATAAAAATGTTGTCAGTGTTGACAGTATTTAGGCACAAAGCTTTCCTGAGTCCATTGAGTGCGCACATTTGTAAGTGTCATATAAATAGCTGTATTCGTCAGTGAGGAACCTTGAGTAGAGCCGCCTGTTGTAAAATTGCTTTTGCATCTTTGGAGATCGGAGACTGCTCAGCAATTAGGAAACGGCCACTTCCTAACTGGCCATCAGTGACTGCTGTTGGCGTCCCCCTTCCTCTGGCACCGGAGCCTGGCTGAGGGGCTGGGGTGACGCTGGACTCCAGAGCCTTTCTGACACTAGAGGCATGGCCTTGGCTTGGGCGAGTGCTGGGGTGAGGCCGGCATCCTCAGAGGGGTTTTATGTGCAGTGTCAGCATTTAAAACAGTTTCAGGGTTTAGACTGGACATGAACAGCCGATGTTACAGCTGCTGTGCTTGGACACCCGGCTGTGTGGGTGTGCAGCCCCCTGCCCGCCACGGGGCTGCTGCCTCCCCGGCCCTGCCGAGCCACCACCGTGCGTGCTCCAAGAGCCGCTGGTCTGGGGTCCCCCCTGTCTGACCCCCCTGCCCCGGGGCCGTGCTGCTCTCGGGTTTTCTGCCTTTCAGTGGCCGTGCTGAGGTAGTCTGGGCAGCTGTTCCCAGCTGTGTGCAGGCGCAGAGTGGGGCAGCCCAGCGTGGCAGCAGGCGAGCTGCAGGTGAAGCCTGCCAGTGTAACCCTTCTGCTGGGGATCAGGGTGCCTTCCGCTCTGAGGCCTCCTGGCTTTGGGGTGACACAAAGAAACACGGGAGAGAACGTGGATTTGCCCATCAGGAGGTGGCTCTGTCGTGAGGGGGGTCTCCTCTGGACAGATATTTCTAACCATCTTCTTACGCAGTCTGTGGTGGGTCTGGTCTGCCGGGGTGTGGATCACCCCGACCCTGGCAGCCCTGTGGTACGTGGCTGGGGGAGCTGCAGCTCCCCGTGGTGCTGGCGTGCCGAGGGGGCCAAAGGGTCAACTAGGAACAGTTGTCCTTCACTGCTGGTTCTGCCCTGGGCTCGCCTGGCTGCTCACTGGGAGAGGGACTTGCTCTCTTTGGTGTGAGACAGGCTGACAAAATACCACTAACCTGAACGTAACGACCCGCTCTGTGTGCCGTGCTGCGGGACACACGTGTGCCATGAAGAGCAGCGTCACTGCGTGTAGCTTCTCCCTTTCTGTAGGCTGGAGCAGAGTATGTGTGCGTGAGTGTGCGAGTGTGAAGCTGAGAGCAGGGATCTGGGGGAGGGGAAGGTTTCAGCAAACATTTCCTTGCCGAAACAGCCCTGACCTTTGCAGGGCTGGAGCTGTCTGATGCAACAGGCTGAACCTTTCCAGACTCCAGCTCCAACTTGAAATGCTTCAGAGCAAAATTGATGGCCGCTGCACTGGCCTCGGTGTTTACATCCAGTGCTCGCCCGGCTGCTGCTGGAAGCTGGGGAGAGGGTCTAAAAGCCCAAAGCGGGAGCCACAGTCTCTGTTTTTCCCACTCGTAGCCCAGTTGGCGTTGACTGATGCCTGCAGCGCTTACCCACGAGGGCTGGATGCTGCGTCGTGGGCAGTTGTCTTGTCTTGGGCCCTTTTTTTGGGGTTCAGCGGGTGCCAGTGTGGAGGAAGAGCTGTGCGGGGCTGGGGGCACACACCAGGGCAGCCAGTGTTGGCTTGGAGGGATGGGCAGAGGAATTTGTTTTGACCTGAGGCGAGAGAGTCAGCTTTTCCGTGCCGGGACTCAAACCCAGCTCTTTGAAGCCAGGCGGGAGTTTATTTGTCAGCACCTACGGTGCGCGGGCGGGAGCCACCGTGCTCCGGGGATTGGTGCCGAGAGGGGTTGTCGCTGCCTGGCTCTGCGGCAAACCAGCTGTTAGTTACAGAGATGCTGTTGTTTCTGTGTCCTGCAGTGAATAAAATTAAACAACTCTTTATTTCTGAATGACAGCCCAGGGACTGTACTTCTGCTCTGGCTCGGTGTGAAGTGGCTTCATCCCAGCGCGGGTCCTCTGGGGCCTGAAGCCCTCGATTCATTAGTTGTCAGGCTTGTAGGTGGATTCTGCATTAGGCCTTTAATTTAGTGTATTGCCATGGGCTACTGACCACATGACACTGCTCAAATGTGAGCAAATCTAACGAGGATCCAGGACTGCTCTTTAATTTGGTGAGAATAACAGAGTGAGCAGGGGCCCAGAGAGTGTTAATCATGAAGGAAAACTGGCTGAAACCAGGTCAGCCAGTGCTGGTTCTCAGTGCAGTGCGATGGAGAGGGAGCGCAGGGGGCTGAGGAGGGAGCGCTGCGAACCCAGCACCCTGCTGTACCGGCAATCCTGCTCCGAACAGCCCCAAACCGTGGTCCCAAACAGCTGGCAACAGCAGCACGCTGTCTTTACTGCCACCTTTTCCTCTCCCTCAACTGGGCACCGTGGCCCAGGACCCTGCAGGGTGGCTGGGGTCCTGGGGGGGGCCTCGCTTGGGTCCCCAGCCACCCCCTCGTGTCCTTGGTGCCTGTGGGAAGGGGATGGTGACGCTCCCAGGCTATGGGGGATCCAGGAGCGCCGGGTGGCTGCTGTCCTTGTGGGGAGCCAGCGGCAAAGGCTGATCCCAGCTGCCGCCCACCCGCGCCTCAGTCCTGCGTCAAGGCTCTCAGCACGAAGGCCCCAGCGCCCTCGCTCCTCGTGTTGAGCAGCATCCAGTCCCCACGGTTAGATTTGTTTCATACAATAAACAAATTCACGCTGCTCTCCTGCCGGCTGTTCCTGGATGGGGCCAACTCCCCTCGGCATGCATCATGCAGATTTATTGCGTTATATTGGAGCGGTGCCTGAGCTTGGCTGGTTTCTTTAAATCTTCTTTTTTTGGAGAGGGGTGGGCTTTGGGAGAGGGGGTACAGAAATCCTCTGTGGTAATTCCTGTTGACTGCAGTGACCAGTGAGGCAGAACTGATCAACTGCAGGCTTCCCTGCTGCTGAACTCTGCCAACAAAGTGCTTACATCTGCTTTTACACTAATGGGAACTTTATGGACTGGCGTGTCCCCCCCCAGGAGCAAATTCCAACAAGGTCAGAATCCAGAAAGTTGCCACTTGACACCAGCCATGAAGCCCTGAGCCAGCCGGAGGAGGCCAGGTTGCACCGGGGACCTTCTGGGGCCCGGGATCCAACACTGTCACATGCAACTGATAGCCTGGAGCCCTCTGAGCGCTGCTGCTGCCACCCCGCTCTGTCCCTGGAGCACAGGCTGGCGCCATGAGAGCGATGAGGGGCAGTCCCCCAGCAGTGCTCCACGTTTTGGGGGACTCCAGGCCATGTTCACCATCAATGTGGTCTTACTGGTGTCACCCACGTGTGTGGCACCTGGTGCCGTGACAAATGTGTGGGCACTCTGTGCAGATGCTTAAATGCAGGTGTGGAGCTGGGAGCGTGGGCAGCCAGGCCGGTGTGCTGCGGCTGAGCGGAGCTGGCCAGGGGCAGGGTATGGCACAGCCTGACACACCAGCTCTGTTTGCTGCTGTGGTGGAGTCTCGCTCCGGGTTTGTGCTGCAGATCCCTTGCCCCTGGGCAGAGCTCTCTGGAGTGATCCTCACCCGTGCTGCATGTTCTGGTCAGTGGGGCCTCTGCTCCAGGAATAGCCGCTCAGTGGGGAGCGGAGACGGGGGCCACGTGTGTGTGCCTCGCACCACGGGGCGCGCAGGGTTTTGCCCTAACCGCGGTGGGTACAGGAGAGCAGCCGCATGGCTGTGGAAGGCGTTTGGTGCAGAGCCCTTGGCAGCCCTGGCGTTTGGAGGTGCAGGGCCTTACGACACTGGAAATCTCCCCTTCTCCTGGCTCTGTGCTGCATGTCACGAGCTGTGCCAACCGAAGGCACGGGTGGACACCGACCTTGTAGACCCGCATTGCGCGCGGTGCCTGGGAGCAAGAGCTGGGGCTCGGGCGTGCTGGGCACAGGGGCACGAGGGCTCTGTTGGGAGTGTGCTGGTACTGAAATCAGCGAAGGATTGCTTTGTGTCTGTGTGTTTTCCTGAAGTTAACGAATGACCATTCCACATTAATGTTTATTAAGGTGATTAATACTTTAATATGTATGGAATACAGTTTGCAGAAACATAACTTGCTTCTCCACAAGAGTTGCTGTTCATTTTTCAGGAAATATAATCACTCCAGACAAGGCCTGCCGAATTGGGGCCTGCTTTGATGGCCCAAGTGTGAAAGATCATGGACAGTCTCTGATTAGCTGACTGTTTTTTAATCTAACATTGCAGGGTCCTAATTGCTTTGACTTTGGCTAAGGACAAGCTGGTTGCTGTGGGGGTGTCCCGCAGAGCTGGGCTCTGTGCAGCCTCTGGCCTCGGCCTCCCCCCTGCCCGGGCATTTACCCGCCGTTGCACGTCCTGGATCGCTCTTCCAGGATGTCAGCTGGCGTTTGTGCAATGTAGGGTGCTGGCTCTGGAGCCCTGGTCGCCGAAGCAGGGGGCAGCTCCTCTCTCTGTGTCGCAGCTGGCAGGGTGGGCTCTGGGCTCTGCCCGGTGCCGGGTCTCTGGTGGCAGTGCCCTGGCGGGGCCGAACGCAGCCGTGCCAGCCCGGCTCCTCCTTGCTGTGGTTTGCAGTGACCGGTGCCTCTACACAATCGGAGAGGCGATTTCAGAGCAGGCAGCGGTGAATGAATTCTGTTTTTCTCAAGCATTTAGTGTTGCTTTCAGTTTGCTTTGATGATGTCTTCTCACAACTAGTGTAAACAGACTGCGCGACGGGGAGCACTCACATGTGTACAAGAAGCTGCACATGAAAGACAGAGGCATCTTGAAAGCCATAATAACGCTCTGAGTGCCAGTTAAAGGATTTGTCACTAAGAGCACTTTACAGATAGAATGAACTTATTAACTAGTGTGACTAACAGCTTGCAAGGTTTAATTGATGCGTGTTTGTTGTCCTTTTATATCTCTCCCCCTTGTCTTCCTCTTGGCACTGGTTCCAGCAGTTGCTGGTGCAAGAGCAGCAGCCTCTAAGCTGCCTGAATAGGTACCAGGAATAAAAGCGAGGCCAAGCCCTGCCCCGTGTGCCCGGGGTCCTGGGCTGCTGTCGGGGCTGCAGCGGCCCCAGGAGCTCGTCCCTGTCGTCCAGTTCCCCCGTAGGAACTGAGGCTGGCCTTATTTTCGTGCTGTGGGTTCTGTTATTCCTCCCTAAGTGATGCTGAGTTTTTGAAGATAAAGCTTTTCAATGCATGAATAGTATGGATAATTAATGTTTCTGCCAGACAGACTACTCATTGCAAGATTGATTGACTATTAAGGTCATAACGCAGAAGCCACCCACACGAAACAAACAGGCTAATGTTAGACTTCAGCTTAAGCCGAGAGTTGGTCAGCTGTCCACGGTCACAGTGGGGGCTTCCAGTCATCTGTCAACAAGTGATTGATTGATGTGGACACCTTCCAATCTTATTCTGATTATTCTCAGCAGCTTGCCTGGTGGCCATTTTTCAGGAGTTGGCAGCACTCAGACCTCCAAGACTCAATGCAATGACTGCATGGGGGTTAACCCTTTCCTTTGATCCAAAATGTCTTTGTTATGGGCAAGAACAGCAGCGCATGAGGGAGGGATTGTGTCTGTGAGCCCCCATCACGGAATACACTGGGAAGCTCCCAGAGACCACATGCGGGAATGATGCTTTGACTTTCAGACATTTCTAATTGACTTGGCCCGAGTAAAGCTGCAAGCTGGGATCTGTGGAGAATCCGTCTGGAGCAGAGCAGATACAGCTCTGTATCCCCGCTTCTTTATTGCACTGTCTTTTGTGGGCAGTTTAATGTGCCGTGGAGTAAACCTTGTGTACCAGGGCCCCGGCAGCAGAAAGGCAAATTCCAATCACTCGGGTAGGAGAGAGTTTGGTATTCAGAGGGGAAACACAAGGATTTGGATGTACTTGTTCTTGTGCAAGCCACAATGAGTTAACAAGGGCTCTGCTGTTTTTAAGGATAGCTCCTGGTTCAGCGCTTTGAATTCACTAGGAGAAATTTGTTGCCTGGATGCTTTCTGTATGTGCACATGAAGACGACTTAAATATATCTCTCTAGTATTTTATGTACATGTTATACTTGGTGTGTGCCCACACACATGCCAGCAAGAAAGTGAAATTATAATTATGTATGCTTTATAGTGTACATTTCCAGTATGTAAACATGTTCTAGAGATCTTCTGGTTGCAGGCATGTGCTGCAGATTTCCATTTCCTTGTACACTTTTCAGCAGTTTTAGTTTAACTGTTTTGGAGAGCCCTGACGCCTGGCTCGTTCACCTTCCTGTGCGCTTTACATCTGTGGTTTTAGCATTTGTAATGTACCCTAAAAAGCCTGCTGTAGGGAACTTCAAGAGCCCTTTCTCCTTCCAGAGTTAAGTCTTTAACTCAGGTGCATCATTGTACTTTCATGGTGCAATCCAAGTGCTGTAGCATAGTGGAGGTGGCACAGAGCTGTTGTGCGCGAGATTGTGACAGGAGAGCTGTGTGAAACTGCTCAGGGTGCTGGTGCTGACATGCATGCCTTGGGATCCCAGCGCGGCCCTTCACGGGCCCCTGGCAAGGGGCTGCAGTCTGCTACTTTCCCATGGAAGATGCTGCAGCAGGCCCCAATCCAGGAGCCCTTAATGTCAGCGTCTCTCTGACCGAGCAGTGACTAGCTTGGAGGCCAAACAGAGCTGCCGGGAGCTGGGCTTCTGTAACCATGGCTGAGTTTTGCTAATTCCATCCCTTGCTGGTGGCAATTCGTCCCAGAGCTCGGGGACGACCACCACACTGGCGTTGGTGCCAACTGTCTCCTGGGCTCCCAGGACCTTCTGCTGCTCAGCTCCCAGGGTAGTAGCGGGCTGGGGTCTGTGAGACAGGAACCTACCCGGGCGAGCTCCAGCGTGTAGGTACTGCAAATCCATCCCTGTGCAGCTCCCCGAGGAAGGCCAGGCAGGGGCTTCTCTCCAGCCCTGCATCAACCCGTTTGCCAGAGAGAGCAGGGCTGTGCTGGGGAGGGAACGGAGTGACCTGTATTTGTGTAAGCTGAAACAGGGGACTCAAATGCCACGTGCCCTCCGTGGAGTTTTTCCAGGGCACAGCAGAGCCACGTGCAGGGCTTCAGCCCTCTCATCCAAGGCTCCAAGGGCTGTTGTTCTGAGTGCATGAAAGAGCAAGAATTTGTCTCCAGGGGCTTTCGTGCCAGTGCTATGGCCTTCTCCTCTCCTCACACACCCCGCACTCGTGCTTGTGTGTTTAGTTCCGGCTCAGATGGGCAGAGGGACCCTTGTGGACCAGGGGAAGGCCTCCGATAGTAAGAAAATGAGTCCACAAAAAGTGAGTGGGTTACTTTTGTCCGTGGAGTTGTATCATGAATAGCTTATCTTCCTTCAGGAGTCCTTCCCTCCTGGGCCTTGGCAAGGGGCACCACCACTTGGTGCAGCACAAGGTCACGGGCATTTTCAGTAAAAGCTCTGTGCCACCACTGGTCTTAGCATCTGTGGGATGCTCTGGGGTTGCCACAAAGTCCAGCGAAAGTGCAGAAGTTGATGAATTGGTTCCCGTGAGAGATGTAGATCTGCTCTTTTAGCTTTTGTCAGGCAGAAAGTGGCTTGTTTGGGCATAGTATGCCGTGGAGCAGCAGAAAGGCTGGAGAACCCAGCCTAGGTCCTTCATCCCCAGCACCCTGTGTCCTCTGGATGTTGAGCATCAGCCAGGGAGGGATGCTGCCGAATGCTCTTCTGCTGACTGCAGGTGGCAAGGAGTTGAAAGGCACCAGCGCTGCTTGCTGACAGCTCCAGCTCAACACGGTGTGTGAGATTTCCCTGGAGCAGCCCCAAATGATGGACCCAAAGCAGTGTTGGTGGGGCTAACCCCGGGACATGTGGAGCAAAGCTTCACTGTGCTCTGCGGGGAGTGTACCAGGGTATCTCCTGCAATTCGTTACATAGAAGAGAGAGATACTATATAGTTATTTCTCCCTGTCTGATCTGTTAACATGCCACTGCACTAATTAAGATAGTTTTGTGTATTAGAGAGTCTCTCTGGTAGGGGTGCACTCAAGACTTGAGCCTCTAGGCTTCCCATTAGGTCACATAAATCTAATGAAGAACTTAACTGACTGTGGGAAACAAAGTGGTCACCTGCTGTAACAGAAACCCTGTGGCTGTGCTGGTTTCCTTCCTGCCAGGGCCAACCCCTCGTCCTGCTGCTATGCCCAGCTTGCTGCCGGCTCCAGGCTCCTGCCTCGCTCCTGGTCTTCTGCCATCCAGGTCGTGGCAGTGTGGGGCGCTGGGGCTGAGCTGGCAGGGTTGCTCAGTGTGGGTCTGATGGCGGCAGGGTGGCCATGAATGCCCTTCTGATGCCCCTCGGCCAGCGGTCTCCTGCGGGTTGGCCATCTCACCTGGCTGCGGAGCTGCGTTGGCTCCTGGAGCCCAGCCCTCATCCTCCTGCCCGGTGCGACACGACGGCTCGGTGCCGGCTGAGCAGCCCACCGGGCAGAACCCCCACGCATGGAGCACGGGCTGCGATAGCCCGTGAGCTGCTCTGGGCGAGGGCTGGGAGGGAGAAACCTGGTGGGGCTCGCCTTCTCCACCAGCGGCCGCATGCCTGGGCGTCCCCATGGTGTGAGCCCAGCCTGCGTGGCCTCTGGGCTCCTCCTGAGGCAGCGTTGGTATAATAACACTGATGAAAAGCTGATTAATCCTTGTGAGCGAGCCGCAATAGCTTCCCTCTAGAACTGAAGAGATTACCACTGATTTGTCATCCTGATTGTTTCAAAGAGAGGTGCAATTAGTTGCTCTAATTTAGCTTTGCTTCTCACTGAGTGGCATGACAACTGAAATGTAATCAGCCGACACGCACGCGACGGCAGCCACGGATGGGTGCAGCTGTGCCCGCCACCATTTCACGTGCAGAGGGTGGCCGCCAAAATGGCGGCGTGTCACCTGCTTGCGTTCGAGGGGCAGTGACCGTCCCCGTGGTGCCGCGGGGCAGAGCTGGCTCACGGTGCCGACCTGTGCAGCAGCTGGGTGTCGATTTTTGGAGACGGCAGGGGATTGCTGCAGGAGCAGCGACCTGCTCCGAGCCGTGCGCATGGAGCCGGGGCTCTGTGGGGTCCTGAGCAGGGCCCTCACAGGTGCTGGTTGTTCAGGAGGCTCTTGGAGGACGCAGCGAGTGCTGGCCTGAGACCCCCACAGGGGTGATAGGATGTACTGGATGTGGGCATAAGTGTTACACTTAGTTTTATTAAAAAAAAAAAAAGTGAAGGGAGATCATGATTTTGTTCCCCTGCTTCCCCCAGCTCTGGTCACTCTTCTTTGCCAGGTGCAATAAAATCAATACCAGGTACCGGAGAGGGCTGGGTATTTCGCTTGAGGCTTCCCCCTTTCTGAGCACTGTCTTTACTTTGGAAAAGGTGCACAAGCTCTTTGGAGCTTGTGGCACGTCCCTCCTCAGCAGGCGCAGCCCTCGGGCTCACTTCTCTGGGTCAGCAGCCAACCTCCCTGCGGGCAGAGAGGAGGGAACACATGGTATTTCAAAATGTGTCCATTTTCAGTGAAACAAATCACATAAAAATTCAATTCAAAATGAACAAAATGAAAATGCTTTAAAAACAAAACCTGCCTGTGGCTATTTCTTGGTTGAAGCTGTCTTTTTTTTTTTTTTTCCTTGTTTTTTTTGTTTTCCTTCCCGAGGAAGACATTTTGTTTTTGGAGGGTGCTGGCCATGCTTGCTGGGGAGGGTCTTTGCAGGGCGGCTCAGAGCAGCCCGTGCCCCTCGGCCCCTGGCCAAGCGCTGCGCAGCTGCTCGGCTCATGATCCCCGGCCCAGCGCGGTGCTCCCCGTGTCACCGCAAGGTCGTGCTTTTCCCTGGCTCTGTGGCCCCTGGCCCCCCTGCCTTGGCCCTCAGCTGTCCTCCTTCCCCGGGCTGGCAGCCCTGCTCCCCCATGGCTCTCAGGGACCCCGCGCATTGTGCGGGAGTTGGGCGCTGGGCCGGGCTCCCCGTGCCGCCCTGCCCTCCGTCGCTCGGGGCTGCCTGGGGCAGCTCGGCTCTGCTCCCGCAAGCTCGCAGCAACACCCTGGGCCCACGGCTCGGCCGCGGTGTGCTGTGAGGACCCAGGCTGTCCAACAGCACCTTGTTTGCCTAAAAAGCCAGGGGAAGGTTTCCACAGCCAGCTACCAGTCGGTTGTTCACGGCACCCTCAGCCCCTGGCTCAGGCGTGTGCAGGATGCTGGAGCACGGCGCGGCACCTCTCCGGCGCCACAGCCAGCTCGGCGGGAGCGTGTCTGAAGCCCTGGTGCAGAGACGAGCCTGCCTGGAGCGCGCCGGTCCTGTCCCTGTGCCCCCACCCTGTGTTCTCTGAGCTGGCGGGAGCGTGCGGTGAGTGCGGCGGCGGCTCTCCCCCCGCGCACGGTGAGGGCTGCCTCCCCGCCGCACCGCTGTCAGTTGATCCCAAGGGCAGCCGGGGTCTCGTGGTGCCAGGTGGGCCGGGACGTGTTCCCCTTTGCCTTTCCTGGCTTGGGTCAAGGTTGGCCTCTGTGAACTGGCCGAGGGACTCGCTGGCACAGGGAGCACCAGCAGGACATTTTCAAGGCTCCTGCTCCTCTCAGCTAAATATAAGCCCCGGTAGGAAGCCTACCTCTTGCGAGTTTTATGTTTCTTGCCTCTGCCTCTGCGCTTCCTAAGCCTGGCAGCAGGCCCAGCTGTCTCTAAGTCTAAGATGAAAATACCCTTGCAAATCCCACTCATAAAAATACCTGCTGTATTCCCAAAACATGCCTGAGATAGCTTCCAGAGGGGATGGGGAGCTAAAATAAGACGTATGAGCTCAGAGCCCCATTTTCCACTGGCCCCGCGGTTCCCGTCACTGCAGCACACCGCACTATGGACTGAAATGGAAGTGCTGCGGTGCCGGGAACTGGATGGGCTGCAGCTCTTCCCGGAGCAGAGGCTGCTGCAAACCTTGTGTGTACCAGCAGACCCTGGCACTCGGTGCTTACCGGCCGGGTTGCACTGCTGGACAATTGACCAGCAGCATCGGCCTCAGTGGAGGAAACGAGTCAGGGAGCGGGGTACGGAGCGGTGGGTGGTGTTGGGTCCCTGATGCCAGGTGAACGAGGTGCCCTGTGAAGGACCGCAGGAGGCTGCTCTGCCCAGGAGGCCCGTGTGGCTGGGCTGCCTGGGCAGTGGCACCCACCCTGGGCACAGGGACGCTCTGTTGCAGACCCGTGCTGCTCCTTGGCAGGCCCTCAGCTGTGGGGACTAACGGGGAGATGTGGATCTGTCTGCAACACAGGCCCAGTGACTGGGTACTGGTGAGGAGCGCGAGTCACCGCTGCCTCGGCCTGCCGGGCAGCCCCTGGGCGAAGGACGAGCCCTTGGAGAGGTGGCACAAGCCTCTGCAGGGGCACAGTCTATGGAGCAGGGTGCCAGGCTACCTGGGAACCTGAATCTCAGCCTTGTCCTCTTCTAAAATGCTCTGCTGCAGTCTGTGAATGTATTCCAGATCTTTTTGCGCTCACGTGTCATTTTTTTTTTTTTTTTGACAACCCACTGCTTCTATTTTGACGCCAAAACATTTCCTGGATCAGACACAGATGTCCCCACAGTCACGTCCTGCCATTGTCTCTGCTTGGCTACTCCAAACTGCCCACAGAGCCGGAGGCAGACGTGCCCGCTTGTTTACCCCCTCGCTGCGGGCAGGGATGTGGTGGTGGGGAGAGAGAGCATCTGCCTGCCCGGAGTGGGGTCTGGTGGCTGGCAGCGGAGCCACTGGCTGCTCCTGGTGCCAGGCTGGGGACGGGGACAGGGACAGAGTGGTCACCAGGCACTGACCTTGGGCTTGGAGACCACTGGAGACCCCTTCTTGTACCTCTGGGCTCTGTGTTAGACCAGTTAGGGGCTGCTTCTGCCCTCCAGGCTCCTTGGGGCACGCTGCTCTGCACTGTGCTGCTTAAGAGCTCTTGGCGGATTTTTGTTCCCCATGGAGGGTGACCTCGCAGCAGTGAGCAAAGCACTTTTGGTCTCAGCAGTGATGCTCATGGGCCCCGAGTGGTCTCTGTGTCCCCCCTTGGCACCGCGGCGGTGACCAGGGGCGTGGGGCGGCCCATGGGTCCTGCAGCCCCATGGTCACGTTAGTGCTGGCCGCTTTCACGGATGCCCTGAGCTGAACTTTGTTTGACACGGCAAAAGCTGTCCCCTCTCTTTGGACAATTACTTCCTGAATCTCATTTAACACTGGGCTGGATGGCAATATTTGAAGTTAACCACTCCGCTTGCATTGCCTTATATGTCAGCAAGTGCTACTTAATGATCTGTGAATGGAGGGAATGCTGGGAATGGGCCGGACCGCGTGTGAAATATCTATCCGGAGTCTATAAATAATGCAGCCTCTTTATGCTTTGCGCAGTTCGGAGCTTCATGGGAGGAGCATCTCCCTGCTATGACTGGAAGAGCCTGTAAGTGATTTGGGGATGAAACAAAGGCGATGAAATGCAAAGAGAGGGACCGTTCTGAAATGCCGTGCAAATGTGCCTCAGCTACTCATGTACCACCAGCACCCCACGGGCTGTGCCCACGCGCCCCAGGACACGGCCCCTGCCACTGACTGACCCTACACGCGCCTGTGGGAGCAGGGCCCCCGCCTCTCCTCCCGTGTCTCTGCCCCTCCTTGGTAATTACACTGGCACCAGGGCTGCCCGCGTGCGGCACCTTCTCCCTGGCCCCGGCTGCGATTGCCAAGCGAGCGGCAGCGTCCCCGACTGCCGCCTCTCCCGCTGGTGGCCACGGCGAGTGCTCCCTGACCGCGGCTGCCGTGGCAGTGCTGGGTCTTGGCCTCGCTCCCTTTTCCGGCCAGGGAAAAATCCTGGCGATGGGGAAACAAGGGGGATTTCTGTTAGAGCGGCTTTCTGTCTGGTAGGTTTTCTAGGGCAACGTATGGGTTTCCCTGCATGTTTGGAAGCTGCCGGTTTTTGCTGGAAATGCCAGGCGGAGGCGGGCTGCATCAGCATTGCCACCGCGTGGGTGTTCAGCAGCCTCACTGGTCATACCAAGGTTGGCTTCTCCGAGACGCGCTAACGGCCGAGGAGAGCCACGGCCATTGCACGTGGACACGCAGGTGAGCGGAGCCCTCCCCCGGTGCTCGCGGGGGCCATTTTCCACCTGCCCCTGCCAGGCTGGCGCCGCTCCCCTGCCCGTGCCATGGCCGTAGCTCCGCGGGCACGGGGGGTCTGCTCTGCCTGGGCAGGGAAGGGTCGCATGGATTTGATTAATTACAGGATACGTTTCTGTCATAAACAAATATTCTGTCATTGCTCTGCATCTCTTGTGAAATTTACTGTGCGCAGCGCTCGCGATGACATCTGTGTAATTAATAACTGCAAAGCAGGAATGAGCTGGTGTTGCACCAGCGTGGCAACGATTAGGAAAAGCAGAACCCGTCTCGGCGCAGCCCTGGTGTTATCTGCTGCGGAGCAGGTGGAGCGGCCCCAGCGCGGGGGCTCACTGCCGGGGCCATGCCTGGCTTTTATTTTTAACACCCTGCTCCCAGGCGGTGACAAGCCTTTGCTAAGTGAGGTAATAGCCAATTGATTTTGTTCCGTTTTGCAGTGGGCAGTAATAAATCACACGCCTTGTCAGGGGGTGTTTCATGTTTTCAGTGAGAGTGTGCCAGCAATTAACCATCAGAAAGCTCTTGTGGCTCCGCTCTTGAAGACGTGGCTACAGCCTGAAACTCAGGAATGCGGGGCCCTCCGCCACCAAAACAGAGTGGCTGTGGCGGAGATTTACAGGAGGTTTTATTTCCAGGGTCCAAAGTGGACGGAGCAGGAGTTGATGGATGAGCGGGAGGAGCAGCCGCCCCATTCAGGGGCACGGCCGCCTGCACAGGGACACGGGAAGGGTGGAGCTGCGGGACGTCCCCTTCCCCATCCCCATCCCACCCCTCTCCCTGTCCCCATCTACATCCCCATCCCACCCTTGTCCCCATTCTCATCTCCGTCCCCGTCCCCATCCCCACCGTGCCCAAGGACCCCCAGCGCGGGGCCGGTGGCGGTGTGTGACCCGTCCTGGCGCAGGGTCTGTGGCCACGCTGGTGGCGGGGCCGTGCTGTGGCTGGGACGGGGTGACACGGAGCTGCTGGGCGCTTTCTGGTTCAGCTGGGCTGAGGCGTGCGCGGGCGTTGGGCCGTGGGGTCAGCCCGATCTCTGCAGCCTGCTCCTTCCCCTCTGGGCTCCTGCTTGATGATTCCCAGATGGTAATCGCTCGGCTTTTATTTCCCGTAACCTTTGTTACTCTGGGAAGGCAGCGCGCAGAGTTGGAGATAGAGGCTGGGGTGAGGGACGTGGCAGGGAGGGTCGGGACCCCGGGGAATAATACTGGTTTCAAAGCAAGGCCTTTCAGAGCCCTCATTTGCATTTGGAAATAAGGAGTGACTTGCTTTGCATTCAGAGCTGGAGGCCGCCGGTCCCAGGGGGGAACAAACGGGAGCAAGTGGTCAATTGATCCCCGATCAGAATAAGGAAATTATCTTTGGGGTTACTGCTCTTCTGCTTTGTGCCGTGGGGCTCCGGAGACAAAAGAGCCTTCTCCTGCGGACCGCCCGGCTGCCCACGATAGCTGGGGGTAGGCTGGAACTTTTTTTCTCATTGCAGCACTGCAACGAAAACATCCAGAAGCACACAAGAAGGGGGGTGGGTACAGGCGAGCACCCCAGCCACTGTGTCACTGCCGGGCAGGTCAGAGCCGTGCTGGAGGTGACACGCTGCAGTTCTGCTGTCTGTTCTAGGGCAACGGATAAATAAAAAATCCCAGGGAGAGCCCACCCCAAGGACAGACCCGCTCTGCCCGTTAGTTTTCACAGAAAAGGGTCTCTCCGTGAGCCCACGTGACTGCTGGTGGCCAGAGGCTCGCACAGTGGCTCGGTGCTGGCTGCGAGGCCTGCGGGCCTGCGTCCCGCGTGGGGACCGGCAAGGGGGGGCTGCGGCTCGTTGGCGATGGGCGACAGCCCTGCCGCTTCCCGAGGCTGGGAATGGTGAGCTGGGTGCCTTCTGCTGCTTCTGAGTCTGAATAAAGCGGGAACTTTCCAAAGGCTGTTGCTTACCTCGGTGTCTCCTGCTGTCCCGTCGGGTACGGCTGCTCTCTGGGCATTCTCCATATGCTCGTTACGTGCGATTACTTTTATTCCAAGGGACTTGAGAGATAATAAATAGGTTAATATTTTCTTTGTGTGGGATGGCTGGAGCAGGACCTTGGGAAGGTTGCCAGGTGGTGGGAAGGGCTGTGCCACGTGCAGCTCCCTCCCTGGGACCTGACTGCCCAGCAAGACCAGTTTCCCCGTTGGTACCAGTTGCTACAACCCTGTGGCTCTGCTGGTGCTGGCACCAAGGCACCGGCACCCCGCAGCGTGAGCCCAGGCGTGTCTAGGAAAAGGGGCTGGATGTTTTCATGGAAATACAGCTGAGATTTCATGGGTTTGTTATGGGTTAAAATTCCAGATTTGACATTTTTGTCATGGAGCTTTGGCCAGCAAAAGCTGTGGAGAAAATCCCAGCAAGTGCACGCTGGGTGCCATGCTGTGCCTGCTCCTGCCCGAGCTGGCCTCATCTTGGGAGTTCGTCCGACTTTCTTGGGGTCACCCCATCAGAAACAGGCTCCTAACTCTCACTGTGGGGTCCCCTGCGCAGCCGCCCCGTGGGGTGAGTGCTGGTGGCCCCGCAGAGCCTGGCGAGCAGGACCCGGCCCGTGGCGGGCGAATCGCACATGGACTGGCGGACAGTTGCTTTAAAACCTCCTCCATGGGAGGCCGTGAATGGGCGGGAAAGGCAGTCCTGCCCCCCCCCCCCCGGGCGCCCGACATTTTTGTGATTTCATGGGAACTTGTAGGAAAAGAGGACGCGTTTCCCGTGGCTCTGGGGAGGGGAGCACAGTTCACAGGGCTTGGCGAGGGAGCGGGATTTCCTGGGCCCCTGGGCATGCCGTGAGCCAGGTCCTGCTCCCGGAGAGGTACCTGCCGGCCTGGGGGGACACGCCGCTCGCTGCAGAGATGCTGAAGAGCAGCTGATGCATGTGCCAGCGGGTGGACGAAGAAGTCCTGT
Organism: Athene noctua; assembly: GCF_965140245.1. NCBI lineage: Eukaryota > Metazoa > Chordata > Aves > Strigiformes > Strigidae > Athene > Athene noctua. Next base: position 684,919 of record NC_134053.1, read on the forward strand.
TAGAGCTGTGGTGGAGCAAGGCTGTCTGGGGGAGCCAGATCTGCGCCTGCCTGCCCGTGCAGCGGTGCCAGCCGCAACGCCAGGAGCGAGCTGGAGCAAAGCTCTGGAGCACCCCTGTGCCCTGGGTCTCTGGAGCTGGAGCGTGCTGGAGGCAGAGCTGACCCCAGGTGGGAGCGGCGCTGCCTGGGGCTGAGGGCTCCGTGCTGGCCAGCCCCCACATCTCTGTGTGGCTGCAGGATGAAAAAACAAGTGACAAGGGCAAGATGAAGCTGTTCCGATGGCTGGCGTCGCTAGATCTTGAGGCAGTGTGGGAGAGACCAATTATACGTCTCTGTTACACCTTCTGTGGGCTTTTCTCATCTGCACCCCACTTCAAGTTTATTTTTTCCATCCTTTTGTTTACTGTCATCCCAAGTGACTTCTCTGTTACGTGATTAATATCCCTTGTGAACTTACAGCCTGGAGTTCTGTGCGTTGCTGGGAGCTGCATGGGAGCCAGAGGCAGGTGATGCTCTATCTCCGACTCCAGCAGTCCTTTCTCTCACAGACTTTGGGGTGGAAAAAATTTCTGTCTCCACTTGGACTCTATTTGTTGCCACAGTGTGAGACTGATTAGGGGTGACACGGCTCACACGAGTCCAGGTAATGCCTCATACAGTAGCAAGTGACCCAGAAACATCCTGGAAAAGTGCAGCCAAGGAAATAGCCCCTTGAAGTAAGTCAGGGTGTTTGCAGGCGTTAGCTGTCTCTTGAGTCTTGGTGCCCGCCATGATCGGGGAGAGGAGGATTCCTTCCCCGGCACTTTGGTCTTAGGCAACGTCAGCGACTGCAGAGTCTGGTCACAGGCAGTCTCGTGGAGCAGGTCTGTTGAAAAGTCTGAAATACTTGTTTATATCTGCAAGAAGCCGGCATTTTTATTTAGTTGTTTCAGTAATATCTAACCAGTGGTGCTGCAGAACAGCCCTGGGTTTTTCCTTGCCTCAGTGACAGGGCTCCTTCCTGCGGTATTAATTGTCGCTAAAAGTTACAGGCTGGTGCCAGAGGAGACGGGGGCCACGGCGGGGTGCGGGGGGACTTGCGTGCGGCTCGCTGCCTTCCCAGCCACCGAGCTCATTAAGCCCCACCACTGCGATTACACTCGCTTTAATACACATCCTCGCAGCGTGCAGGAGGTTGTAGACAAGGAGCCAGTTCAGGAGCAGGAGGTATCTGCAAACGCGCTGCTGGCTCAGGCTCGCTGGCTCCCGTTCCTCCCGCAGAATGAGGAACCCGCAGCGCTCAGCCCCGGCTCCCTGTTTCCATCAGAACAGTGGTTTTTCCCTCTCTCGTGGGTTATCCGTTAGCTGTCCGTGCAAGGCACTCCCTACGTTTTACAGCCCATCCGCGGGCCCAGCGGACAGGTTTGTGTTGTATTAGCAACTAATTGTGGGTGAAAGTTTGTCAACACATCCATCCCTGTCAACACTCAAGCCCAGACGTTCCTACAGCTGGTAATGTGCACAGAAGGGGCATTTCCTGCTGGCTGGAGAAAGCTTGCAGCCCTCGGTGTTTAAAGCAGAGTCATGTATAACGGCAAAGATAAAAAGTCCAGCTCAGGTGCCCGGCCATGGTTTTCCCGAGGGATCTGCTGGCTCCGGTGTGGCCGGGGCTGCGCAGGGCCGCATCCAGCCCTTGGCGTCCAAGCCTCAGGCCGGCACCAGCCCAGCAGCCCTTTCCATGGCCAGGACTTGGCATTGGTCATGGTGCAGGGAGGAGGAGGAGGATGAGGATGCTCGATTCCCAGTGCCGCCGCTCAGGCCCAGTGTAACCACGGTCACTGCCATACCTCCTTGCACTGTCGTTTGTGTCAGCACCCCCGGTGGGGGTGATGGGAGGGGGTTCCCCGCCTGCTGTGGGTGCGGGGCTCTGGAGCTGGCTTCCCGGCCAGCCGAGGGCGAGCACACGGCCGCACACACGCCTGCGCAGCGCCAGCCCGGCTCCGGCACGCACACGGCTCTGTCCTGCGGTCCTGGGCGCCCCGAGGCACATGGAGACCCCTCGGCAGCTGGGGCAGACTGCCGGCCTGATTTTGCACCATCAACACTACACCAGAGAGGGTAAAGAGGATTGAGTATGAACTTCTCCGCTTGAAATCCAGAAGGATTCAGTTCCTTTTCACCACGGTTGTCACGCTATTGCATGTGATTTTTTCAGACAAAGCCTGCTCATCTCGTCTAGAGCACCGGGAAACTTGGAGCCTGTTTGTGAGGGCCGATGCAGGGGTATTTTGGGTATTTGCATTCCCCGGTTGAGGATGTTCTTACACGATCTGAAGTCAGGGATGGGCTCTCTGGAGGCAGTGCATGCTGGCCACAGTGGCGCTCGGCTCAGCAATCAGTGCAGACATGGTAAACAGCATATTTTTAAGAAATGGAACAAAACTGCAGGGCTCGGCAGCGCCTGTCCACAACAACTGCGCCATGTGTCAGCTCCGCTGACATGTTTTGACCATCGATGCGGAGCGCTGCAGCGCTTGTGGTGACCGATGGGCTTCTGCTGGCCTTCCAGAAACGGGCTGCCGGCCGCCTGGGCAAGATGAGAGCCGAGACCCAGAGCGGCTCCTCGCCCACGGCCCCCGCTGGCAGCGGCTCCGAGCGAGGAGGGTCTGCAGAGGATGGCTGCGGAGCTCAGAGGAACGGGTACAAAGCAGAACTGGCAAACCTTCTGAGCTACATTTCTGAATCATCGCTGCACATGTCTTGTTTCTATAAAAAGAAACCAAGGACAGATTTGAAATCATCAATGTCTTCTTTGTCCAGCTAAAATCAAAGATTTTTCAGTCCTTGCTGTCTATGCTGGAGAAAAGAAATATGTGGGGTTTCTAAAGACTGGACCTGGATTTTTTATCTCCAAACAATACAGTGTAAAATGAGAGTGCAGTATGTACTGGGCACCTTAAACAGGAGAGTGTTTATACACAGGTGAGAAAGCGTGGCTCAAGAACTGCACCAGCATCGTACATCTGAATGCCTTCAGCTGGGGAAAACGCTGCCCCGGTACCACACGCCGTGTCCGACGCACGGGGGTACTTTCTCTCCCCGGTGTCCCCCACTCTTCTCCTGTGAACTTGGGCTGCTGCAGCATGAGCTGCCGTGCAGGACCCTCCTAATGAGAATGTGTGTAAGGCAAGGACTTCAGGCAGGATTTCCATGTGTGACCTAGAAGAACAAGTCTCATTTATATTCATGAGGCTTGGGCGCTTCTGAAAATCCCACCTGAACCCATTCATCTGTGTATAGGAATAAGACATGAGTTGACATTAGAAAGGACCTCTCACTTCAGCTGAGGCTTCCAGCAAAGCAAACGTGGGACCTGGGTTGTTCTACAAGAGATGGCTGGAAACCCTGTTTGATGTCTCATGTAGATATAATAGTAGCAGCAAGGCGAGCTGAGAAGGGCAGGAGAGTGAGCGGAGGAGGACGAGGCGGGCAGGCAGGGATGCTCAGCTCCGTCTCCTTCTGAAGGATCCCAGCGAGGAGGGGCTGGGGCGCCCCGGACCAGCCCTGCCAGGCGCTGGCCGTGCCCATGGGCCTCGGGCACGGCAAACTCGCGGCGCCATGCTCGGCTGCCTGCGCCCCTTCCCCTTGCCGAGCCCTTTTGGCACTCTGGCTGCAGAAAGTGGAGCGAGAGACCTGTGCATGGTGCTGCCTGTCGGGCTGGGGACGGGGTCACCTCAGCGAGCGAGTGCAGGGTGTCCCCGACACCCGCCCTGGCGCTGCCCCGCTTGCCCTGTTCTGCGGCGATGCGCCTCAGATTGCTGGAGAAGGTGTCTGAAGTCAAAATCAATACTGGCACTCTGGAAGAAATATACGAGAGCTATTTCCAGGGTGGTGTGATTTTTAAAATGGGAACAAACCCAAACGCTTGTATGTGGAAGCGTTTATTTCCTTTCTTTCCTTCTCTCTTGCTCGCTGGCGCTCGTGCCGCAGCCGTGGCGGCAGCTCCCAGCCAGGTCGCAACGCACGTCGCCCAGCTCCAGCCCTGAGCAGGAGCTTCAGCCTCGGTTCCTATTACAAATTCTGTGGGACAAATCAACATCTTCCCATTAGGAAGTGATGACAAACCAGTCCATTTGGGGTGATTAATTGACATCTTAAATTAATCACGAGCACTCCTCTTAATGCTGTGACTCAAGATATTAACTGTTCCACCAGTCGCATGAGAAAGAACAGAGACCATTACAAAGCGCATTTGTCAGGCAGTCACTTACACGGCCATTGTGGTGGCTGAAAAAAGGTCAAGTGACTTTGTTATTGTTAAGCAGAGAGCAGACGAAACTCCTAATTCCTTACTATGTGTTTAATGTGCCAGTTAAGTAGTGGTAATTGGCAGCAGCTGTGCCCTGGAACCAGTGGGTCCTTACTGGAGTGGGAAGCCCTCGTGTGCTGAACAGCGCAGGGCTGCTCCCAGGGGTGTGTGTTTATAGAGCAGGAGCCAGGGAAGGGAAAGGCAGATCCCGGGGAGCTGGAGGTGCTGGGGAGAAGCAACAGGGAGAAGGAGGAAGCAGGTAAGGAGTGAGTTTGTGCTGATTTGAAAATTTAAAAATCAACAGACAAATCAAAATGTAATTTTCATGGAGGTTAACGTAGGGGTGATGATAAACTGCTCGGGATTAGTGTGGTTGGTGCCTGTGTCACTGGCACTGCTGGGTGCCTGATGATGGGCAGCGGGGGTCGGATCTGGATGCGGTGCTGTGCCAGGTCAGCAGGTGCTGCTCTCCCTGCCCGCGGTGCCCCCCACCCCATGAGGGGCTGCAGTGGGGGCTCTGCACCCCCCCAGCTCCCCACCTCTGTGCTGTGGGGGTGTGGGGGACCCTCAGTGCTGGGGCTGTGTCCAAGCGCAGCAGAGGTGCCGTGTCTCTGGGGGCTCTTGGTGTGGCTGGCTACGAACCAGCACTTTTCTGAGGCTGGAGACACACCGGGAGCAGTGAGGAGCGGGCGGTCGCACCTTCCTCCCGGCCTGTGACACAGCCCAGCCGCCGTGGTGCTGCCATGCTCTGTGTTTGGAGCAGGTGAGGTCTGGAGGGGGCCGAGAGAGGCTGCACTGGTTTACAGGGAGCTCGAACCTGGGACTCCTGCGGCTCATTCTCCTTGGGTAGGGGCTGTGCAGAGGGAAGTCAGCACGAGACCCGGGTGTGGGCCGGAGGCGCTGATGGGTGTGGGGTTCCCCTTCAGCCTCCGAGGCATCTCCTGGCAGTGCTGGAGTACACGAGTGCCCCCTTGGCATCACCGGTGCCTTTCTGGAGGCACAGGGGTGCTCAGCATATGGACCTGCTCCCGGCTCTGTTCCAGCTCTTGCACCCTCCTTGCTCAAGGCCAAACCATGAGAACGTTAGACTGCTGGGTGCCACAGTGTCTGCCGCGTTGGGCTGTTTCTGGCTCAGATGGGTGGTTGCATAAGGGTTTCAGCTGTTTCCAGGCCTACAAAGTTTGCACAGCTTTGGATAAACAACTGATCCTTCAGGTGTAAACGCAGTATGAGCAAAATTTCCCGCTTGCTCCTGGGACTGTGGCTGTTTCCTGGCCCTAGAGCAGAGTGAGATGCGCAGTGAAGATAAGTGGTGCTGGAGGCAGGTCAGGAATGCTGCGCAAGCTCCCAACATCAGCCACACTCCTGTCTGTAAAGGCACAGACGGGAGCTGTTCTCAGCCATCTGAGCTCCCTTTTACCCAGAACAACCTGCCCGCAGCCTCTGGCACACTTGCTGGGCTATCCCGGCACAGTGCTGTGGGACTGCAGCTGGGACCTCTTGGCCCATGTACCCGGTGTAGAGACCCCTGCCCTGCGTTGGCACCTCTCTGTGCCCAGCCCTGTCCTGGGAGGGAGCAGGGTGCTTGTGCCCTGCTAGACCGTGGTGTGGGGCTGGGGGCCATGGGGGACCCGTGCTGGGGACCCTCCCCTGCAAAGAGCTGCTCTGCCTTGCTGACAGCTGGTGGGCTGAGCTCCTTAGCTGGGAAAAAGGCATCGAAGCTGCGGCAGCAGCAGAGCGAGTGGTTGTGAATCAGAGTTAACAAACAGTCCCCTCCTGCAGCTGGCTGGAAACCTCTGCCTTGTAGCCTGGAGTCATCATTTCCCTCTGTGAATCTGGAGTCTTAATATTTGAGTGCTCGGAATATTTATTTTTCATGTTGCTTACTGACACCAGGAAGAGGAAATGAGTAAATCTTTATGCACTTTTAATCACCTGTTAGTGGAGGAGCTGCAGGGCACTGCTGCTTCGCGTCTGGAGATAAAACGTTGCGGCTGGGTTTGCCAGGGAGAGGGGACTGGCACAGGTGCCCTGCGGATGCCTGCGGAAGAGGCGCGGAGCAGCCCTGGGCGAGAGGGAGCCCTGGGCCAGGAGCACTTTGATGGCATTAGGACAAGGAGGGACGATAGAGCAGCTTTCTCTCTGTGAGGAAGGGGAGCTGCAGGCCGGGCTCCTTGGGCACCCCAAGGGCTGGCCCCGTGCTTTGGGCTCCTGGGATCGTGGCAAGGAGCGTCTGTTGGGACTGGTCCGATGAGGAGCTTCCTGGGGTAAGGCCCTTATCCCCATGGCAGGGTGGGGGGGATTTGCCACCCCATCCCCTGGGCTGGAGAGCTTGTGGCCAGCTCTGCAGAGCCCTGGCTGGCCCCACACCGCCTCTCACCCTCCTGGCAGCTCGGGAGCAGATACTCGGCCTCAGTTGTGTCCTGCCGGTTCCCCTCGAGCAGCTGCTCCGCTGGGACCCACACCCGGAGCTCCGGCCCTGTCCTTGCCCGGGGTGGTGTGTGCGGGGAGTGGGGCTGGCGTGGCTGCCGGGTGTCACTGGGGCCACCCTGCAGGAGAAGCTGGCGAGGGCTGAGGGCGGCTGCTCCAGGGCTGCTGTGGTCGCACCCGGCCCCGGCAGTGACCTTGAGTGCCACAGGCGGCACGCTCCTGCCACCACGGCCTCTTTTCCCTTGAAAGGTCTTCCAAGGGAAGCTGCATTCAATCAGTGTCCTTGAAGGCCTTAGCTGAGGGTCTTAAAGTGTTGTGGTGGTACCATTACTAAGGACAGCGTTTAAAGTGAAACAGCTGGCAGGCACAGTGGAATAGCAGCCACTTTAGTATTCTCCGTTTCATTCTGTACTTAAAATCCCTGTCAGTCTCCAGTGAGGAACAAGGAGAATTTATGATGAAAAATCAAAGATGTCCCTGAAAATCAAGTTTGAGAGTGGTGGGCTGATGGATGACTGCCATGCGAGCACCCATCGCTGCTGAGGTGCTCCTCTTCCCTCACCACTTCTGGTTAAATGCGGGTCTGCACCAGGGCACTTCGCTCCTCAGGCAGCTTTACTCCCCCTGTGGTTGTCCCCTGTGTTTTGGGGAAGGTGCAGCCTTCCCCACTATCCCATTTCTCGTGACCTGGCTCGGGGCTGCGCTGGAGCTGCCTCCATCCTCGCATGGGCCTGCGGCCTCCAGCAGCTGGGTGCCCCCGGCCCCTCAGGGAAGGGGCTGTGCTGGCTTGGCGACGTGTCCCCTGGCCCTGACAGCAGACCTGCTGCCAGCTCCTGCCCCGGGACGCTCCTGTGGTCACTGGAGGCATCTCGCCCAGCTCTGGGTGGATGTGGATCTCGGTGACCACCAAGCCCACAGTCCCCGAGTGCTCCTGGGGCCAGTGCGGTGCCCCCAGCCCTGGAAGCAACTTGCCCCAGCAGTAATTAAGGCGTTTGTGGTAACACTAATGCTGTTCCACTTAACGGTACAGGAGATAAATGCCCAATGCGCAAAGGGAGTCTCTTGCTTCATAGCCCCATTCAGAAGAAGATTTCTTTTAAGTAATCTAATGCTGGCAGTGATAAATACTGTTTACTCGGCAGTGCTGGCCGCCTGCGGGAGCACAGCCTGGGGAGGCTGAGCTGGCACTGGCTCCTGTGGCAGCCCTGTGGCACTGGGGTGGGGGCTGATGGCTGTGGGGGTCCCCTGTCCCGGGCAGCGGCCACTGACGCGGTGCCGGGGCACCCGCCGCTGCTTTGCCGGCACAGCGATGCCGGGGATGTGTGCTTGCCGCTAATTAGCAGCGCTGCAAAGTTCATCAATAATAGATCTTGTGGCGGCAGCTGATTGCTTGCTCGCAGCGGGTGGGCACGGGGTGGTAAATCAGCCTGATTGATTGTTGACCACTCCAGTTTTTCCAGCAGTAATTTAAAGCAATTAAAACGCCTCCCTCGGAAATGAACAAGGTAAATAATGCCCCCGCGGCGCTGCGCGGGGCAGAGATCCCCGGGGAGCTGGGGCCCGGCGGGAGAGGGCCGGGGCAGGGATGTCGGCAGGAGCCCAGGGATGGGCCCTGCGCATGGTACCCGCAGCAGCTGGGGTGCACATGTGTGTCTGCAGCACGTGGCGTGTGTCGCTGCGTGCGCGGGAACTGGCCCTAAGTGGGCAGGGGCCACACGTGCGGGAAACGAAGCAGAAAAGCTCCAGGTTTTCTTGGCGCTGGGTGTGGGCCTGAGGACCCCAGGGCGTTTGCTGGAAACCCTGAACGCTGCTGGCCGAGGGAGCTGTGTGGGCACGGGGCACTGCTCCACACACGAGGCCATTGCCAGACAGTCGGCAGCGCTGGGGCGAAACCCCGTCAGGGAACCCGGGGCTGGTGCTGACCTCCTGCCACGCCGATCCTGGGAAGTGGCACGGCTAAGCTTTGGGATTAAATCTTTGACTCTTGGGCTTCTACCCTGGGGATAAAAATACCTAAATACTGGGTTTTCCCTTTAGCAGGAATTGCGGCCAGCCCTTCTGCTGCAGCTCCCGTTTTAATTGCACAGTCTATCAATCCTGCTGCTGCTGTGGTATAAATAGAGGCTACTTCACCCATGAAGGGTGATTATCTTTTATGAGTGTGAAAGATCTATAACTCATGAGGTGCAGTGGGAAAAAAGTGAGGAGAGAAGGGGAGTCACTCTGCATGGATCAGATAGTCTGTTTAGTATATGGGAAGGGCTCACTTTTATCAAAAATCCGGACTTTTCAGAAGTGGAGATGAGCTAACTGTGCATTTGGCACCACTTGCCAAACTCCCCCTGGGACTGGGACACCCCGCAGATGTTCCTGGGCTGCTCCTCTTGGCTGATGGTGTGGAGGAATGAGTGATGGCCACAGGTCAAGGCGTTCAGGTGTGGCACCTGCCATTGTGGGTGTGCAGATCCAAGGTGTGAGCTCCTCCAGGCACCTGTCTGCCGGCACCACCATGCTGATGTAAATCCCTCGGCTCCCCGTCCCTCGCCGTTCCCCCGGTGCAGGCGCTCCCTGTCCCTGCAGGCTGCAGCCGAGGCACCTCTCGCTGCTCTCCTGGAGATCACCCTTGGTGTCTGCTTTGCCGGCGCCCAGCCCTTGGAGCTCTGCGTGTTGCAGCACCCCAGAGCGGGGCAAGAGGAGGCAGGTGGGGCCTGGTGGTCTTGTCTGTGCTGGTGAAGCGTCCCTGGCACGGAGCAGCGGTTGAATTGGCTGGTGCTGTAGCAGGGCAGCGGTGTGCGGGGAGTGCTCTGGCGTGGGGTCTGCAGAGAGGGGCAGGACGCTGGGCAGGGGCGGCAGCACCGGGCAGCATTTGCCGGTGGAGCCCTGCCTTGCACCCGGGGTGTGCTCTGCACTCCTAGCCCCGCAACGCTCTGCTAGCAGTCCCAAATGTTCCCCCCCCGTGGTAAAATTTTATAGCTTTCAAGAGCTGAGCAGGACGGCCGCCAGCAGACCCTGTTGGAGAATTTACGACAGGCTGTCTCTGCCCCAGACACCTTGCTGCTCGGCTGGCGGGGCTGGGCTGGGTTTGGTGGGTCCCGCTGCCACTTGCTGCCCCTCAGGCATTTGAGAAGTGTCTGGTCTCTTCTGTGTCAAAAGCTGTGTTTGTTTGTTTATCTCCAGTTCTTTAGCAAGATCTGTGTGGGTGTAAATGATCAGTTTGTGTGCTGGCAAACACCTCCTCGGCCCAATGCACCCGCGTTTCGAGGGCTGCTGGAGCTGCGCCGGTCAGCCCAGGCCTCTCCTCGGGGCCCTTTGCTGTGGAGATCTTAAATGCACATCCCCTGACGGAGGTGCAGCTCCCCTTTCCTCTGGACGTGGCAATGTCCTTGATCCTTGGTGCTCTGCTGGATGCAAGCTTTGCTAATGCTTTGCAGAGTTTTTTTTTCGTTCTTGATTTGGAAGTTATGTGAAGTTTGATCTCTCCAAGTTCTCTGATATCTCCACTTAGGTCTTGCGAAGTGTCCTGGTCCCCTGCAAAGTGCTGGGTAAGAGCAGGAAACAATCACCCACCACAGGTAAAGTACGAGTAACTTGCCCTGAGACATGGCGACCGCAGGACTCGGGAGCTGCTCAGCCCCGGGATGATGATGAACGTTAAATCTTTATTGAGAGCAGCTACAGCCTGTGCTGCACTGGTACCAAACTGGGAAGAGGTGGGATAGCTGAACCAGAAACTGGCAGTGGGAGGTTTCAGGTCTTTGAAATGTGTGTGTATTAGTTACTCCTCTGCAGCCGCAGTTAAAGCCCAGGAAGGTGTTACCAGCTCTCAGTGTTCCTGACGTGTGGGTCCCTGAGCTGCGGGCTGGCAGCTGTGCGGCAGCGGCTCGCCGTGAGTTGGCCCTTTGCACCCAGGGCTGGGGCTGGCAGAGCTGCTGCTCCTGGGCCAGGGTTTAGATGCTGTGAGCTGCTCGTAGGACCGGTGCTGGGGACGAGGCGCAGGAGCTGAGGTCTTTCCCCCGGGCTCTGGCCAGGCGTGCGTGGCTGTGGCCCTGTCCCGGGGGCTCTGGTGTAGTGACACTGCCTCTGGAACCATCCTGAACTCCTTGCAAGCAGATGTGCTTCGGGTGACGGTATTTGGTGAAGCTGGATGTTCTCTCACAGCCTTCCCCGTGACTTGGCTCACCCACAGCGTGCCCTGTTTGCCCGGGCTGAGGAGGAGACTTGTGCGAGGGGTTGGCAGGGACAGGAGGGTGCTGTCCCTGGGCCAGCCTGGGCAGCTCTGGTGGCTGCTCTAACCAGGAGTCAGTGTCACAGGTCAGGTCCCTCCAAGGCACCTGGTGCCCATCACTGAACACGTGCTTATCTCACCTCTCTTTTATTCAGAGTGCATTTCTGTTTAGAGAATCACAAAAGTGAAGCCCGGTGGAAGAGGGGGTTCATGGGATGCCATTTATTTTGAATAATCTACAGAAAGTCAAAGGAAGTTGTATGTTAAGAGTAATTTCATGAATTTAAGATGTAGCGTCCCATCTGCTTTAGTTCGGATGCTGAATAGAAGGGAATGAAGTGTAATTTGTCAGGCTCTTGTGTAACTGCTGTGTTGCCATTAAAAGAATACGATCTTACAAAAGAGGTAGGATGCTAAATCCAGCAGAGTAATTAAGCTACTCATCTAATTGAAAGTTCTATGATTTATTGAGCCATAAACCCCAATTCTTTCCACTTACTGACCAGGACCTACGATATATGCTGTTGCCTGATGGATTCTCATTTCCAGCTGGGCAATATGCTCCTTAAAAACAGTGTTAAAAATGTCACCGCGGAAGGCATCCTTCATACTAGGCAAGTGATTTAGCCCCATCTGAAGCCTGCAGCACATCAGAGTTATTCCTGCAAAGGACCACAGGATCCTGTAATGGATGTGTGCGCTGGCACCTGCGGGAGCGGAGCTCCGCGGGGAGGAGGTGGGGGCCAGAGGTGGTGACAGGTCTTCAGCAGGTGGTTTGCAGAGCTCATAGGGGAGGTTGGAGCCAACCACCCGCTCACGCGGCCGTCGGTAAGGTACGGACGCTTCTGCTGGTCACCAAAGCCTGGCATTGTGCTGGTGGGACACGGGCAGCTCGCTCCTGGGGCGCTGGTGGGCACTGGTGACAGCGGTGCTGGGGGGCAGCGCTGCCGCCCTCCCCCAGGACCAGGGCTGAGCTGCCCCAGAGCGCAGTGAGCGCCATGGAGTGATTCCTCTGAAACGTCGCCCTGCCAGCGCGTGGGACCGCTGGGCTCTCCTCCTCCCCGTGTGCCTGCTGCTGTCGGCTCCAGGGGGGGTGACCCTGGGAGCACCCCCGGTGCCCTGGTCCCGCCCTGCGGGGAGCACCGTGGGCTCTCCAGCCCAGCCCTTCCTCGCAGCTCTGCTGGGAGCGGTCAGGGTGTCTCTCAGAACTACCTCCATCTTTCTGTCTGGGCTCCTCTGACTCTCTGGCCCTCACCCCCCCGCTCCCTGGGGTTGCCTGGTGCCTCTGCAGCTCCTGGCCCCGCCGCAGGCTCGGACTGGGGAGCGTGAGCTGAAGCTCCTCTCCAGCAGCCAGACACTGGTGCCAGGAAGAGCAGGACCTGGGTGAGCAGAGGTGATTGATGTCTGAGGATATTTCCAGCCACTAAATATTTTTAGCTCGGGGGTTTCCTGAGCTGGATATAAATGTGTGTCTGGATTGTAAGGACGGATGTTGTTAGTTTGGATGGGTGGATGTGGAAGGTTGCGGGCTGTTACAGGTTGCTTGTGCATGAAAACTCACCTATGAGTGTCAGCGTCCAGATAGAGCTGACACAGTGAATGGGAGAAAATGGAAATAGAGGAAAAGTAAAGCAGTTGAGAGTCAAGTGATGATATGCAATACCCTTCTCTTAACCATTCTGCTGGACAGCAAGCCTCTGGAGTTCTGTATTCCTCCTGATCATAAACGCAGTGAACTCGTGAAACCTCACAGCATCCTTCGTCTCTTTGGTTAATGCAATGCTTCTGGAAGGCTGTTCTTTGTATTTTTTTTTCCTGTCAATTAGGAATTTCTTAGGCCATCTTTTCTTTAACCTGTACCAATTGCCTTAATTGACTTCCGCCTTAATTGGTAACAAATCATTTCCAGAGAGCCCTTGTAATTCTTTTAAATCAATCTGTTCAGCCTTCCTGTGGGACCGTGCGCGAGCGGCCGAGCAGGGCTGCGGGCGCCGGGCAGAAGGTGCCGGTGCCTGCCCCGCTCTGCCTGCCCCGGCTCCTGCGGCGCCCCGCAGCCGGCCCCCGCAGCCGGCAAGCTCGGGCACGTGGTATGTGATGGGGGCACGGTCCTGCCTCGGTCTCTCGCTTTGCACGTTGGTTTATGGGTGCTCGGCCGCTCTGGAGCGGGGGCTGAGCAGGGCAGAGCCTCCGGGGTGTGGGTGCTGCTGAGCTGGGTGCCAGTGCCACGGGAGCACGGGGCGAGCAGGGCGGACAATGGGGACGGGGAGCAGGATCGTGATTTCCTGACCCGCCTGTCCTCACGTCTGTGGAACAGGCACTGAGGGTGGTGTGTGGTGCTGTTTCTGCCTCCGCTGACGTGGGAAGTGCCCCATGCCCTCGCGTTGTGCTTTCCAGCCCCAGAGTCTTGTAGCGCCTGGTGCCGGCCAGCGCCGTTATGTTACTGTTGCTCACATTTGGTGGAGGGTTGATGCTGATTCCCAAACCACGGGGAGAAGCGTGGTCCCTGGTGCTTGGGCAAGGTCTGCTGACAGCTCGGAGGCTGAGACTAACGTAGCTTTTGGGGCTGGTTTGTGCTCCCTGATGTAAATGAGATCCTTCTGCTGACATTGACCCTGGTGCGTTACTTCTGGGGAGCGCCTGAAGCCCTGCTGCCTGGGAAGGGGGAGGCATCTCGTAGTCCGAACAGCATAGCCATGGCGTCGGGGGAATGGCCCTGGGCTGGACCTGGGGGACCTGCCGCCAAAAAATGTCTTAGTGCAACTTGCAAAGCCCCAGCTGTTCAGCTTATCACCAAGCAGACTGAGAGCTGATTTAAGGGGAGGGTGTAAGTACTTCCACAGTGGTGGGGATTAACTGCTGGAAGGAAACTCCGAGGAAAGTGGCAGATGCTCCAAACCGACATCTTCAAACCAAGATTAATGCTTCTCTGAGAGGTGTCTTGGCCAAAGAAGCTATTTGGCTCAATCCAGGGCATACTGGTTAAAGCAGAAAAGCCTGCGGTATACTGAAAATGAGACAGTATGATCTACTGATGTCTTCTGGCATAAATTTCTAGGAGCCTATGAAAGCACATCTCGCATCAGTGTTCAGAACCATTAGCTGGCTGGCCTCGGGTTGGTGCCACGTAGGTGGCTGAGTTCACCCTTGTCATTGTTTTTTCCCAGACACTGAAGTCACACCCAGGCTGAATACCTTTAGATAATGGCAAGAAGAAGATAATGCAGTGTATGACAAAGTCAGGCATGAAATCCCGATGAACCCTGTAAATCAAGGAAGAAGGATCTTGAAACAACACCACTCCTTTTGGTGTACTTGTGGGGTGTGTAATTAGTTGTAACCAGAATATTATTTGATCTTCAGTGTTGAAAATCACAATTTGTTTTCCTATGCATGCATATGAATATACTTAGACCATTTCTTTGTGCTGGTCATTTTTGTGAAAGCTACAGCTGACCTCCCAGAACACCCAGACAAAAAACCCAGGGCTGGCCTTATGCAAGCAGAAAGTTCCTTTGTTCCCCAGAGAGGTTCTGCTTCGGTGTGGTGAACAGGAGAGGTGGGTTTTGCAGGCGATGGAGATGTCCAGCTGCAGCCCCAGCCCGCCCCGCAGCAGAGTGTCCCCGCGGAGCAGCTCCCGAGTGGGGCACCGCGCCGTGACGCTGGGCCAGGGCAGAGCTGAGCACAAGGGTCTTGCCCCCTGGAGATGTGCGAAGCTCAGCCAGTGGGTGAGAGGGAAAACTCCGTTTGTGGTGTTGCCTCTTCTAAAGGGAAAGGAAATCTTTTGTAACTGGCCAAACTGGGGGTCCCTGGGAGAGGCCCCTGGGAGAGCTCCCTCGCAGTGGCAGGTGGGACCATGCGGTTCAGCTGAGACGAGCCCAGCCCCAGGCGCGTCCCCTTTGGTGCGTCTGAACGACTCGCTGCGGGGCAGATCGTGATGGATAATGAAGTTAGCTGGCCTGCGAGACCTTGGCTTACTCATGCGGGTGGTGCTGGCTTCTGTGCTGCTTTCTTATTTATCCTGTTTCTGAAGCAATTACACCAGATCAGCGTGTTCGCACGGGCTGGGTGCTGGCGGCGCCGTCCCCTGTGTTGGGTGTACGCGGCACCGGGTGGCGTTACCAGCGGCTGGGCAGGGTTAGTCACGCTCCGCGGCGTGTTGCGGCTGGATCCTCTCCTCCCAGCCCCTTAACTCTTTGCTTGGCCAGGAGCGGGTCAGGAGCTGCCCGGGCTCCTCCTGCCCCGGCGGGTGAAGGCAGCAGGACGCTGTGTGTGCCCCGCAGTCCCTGAGCCACGCGAGGGGCAGGGTGCGGTGCTGAGCAGGGGGCTCTCACAGAGAGAGACACTGTGCTGTGACCAGGGTGAGGAGACCACACAGACGCCCTGGAGGGGCTCCTGAGCACAAGCACCCCGAGACACAGCAGGGTGGGCTTCTGGCTCTGGGCTCGCCGGGGCTGCGTGGAGCGTGCCCTAGCCCTGGGGTTGAGTGCTCGGTGGCCACCTCCAGCCCTGTGTGGCCCCAGCTCCTGCCTGCCTGCGCTGAGCAGAGCAAGAGCTGTGGCAAAGCGAGGCCTGAGCTGGTAATGTGGCATAATGTGTGACTGTTTCCAAGTACTTAAGCCCATCATCGCCCTCGTCTGAATCGGCGCATCCCCTCCCACACAGCCCCCCTCGCTCAGCTCCTCGGCCGTCCGGGAGAGCTCAGATGAGGACGGTCCCCGGGTCCTCCCAGGCGCTGTCTCTTGTTCGCCGCCTCATGGGTCATTTGGGCCCAGGGCTTGTTGGGCAGTGCAGCCCTCAGAGCAGCTCTCCAGCTGCTGGGGGTCTGGAGGCATCATGTCACCTGTGATGGTGATGGAAGACTTGGGGCTTTGTAGCTGAAAGTGTCCTCAACTCTTTCGGGCTTATCCGAACCTTGTTGGCAGAACTGAATCACTTGAAGAGAATTTGCTGAGGACAAGAAATGTCTGACACCTTCCATCTTGCGGAGCTCTCTGCTGGTGAAATTTCTCGTGTGAGTTGTCCAGATTGCTGCCAGTGCATCCAGTTTCCTTGGAAAATGCTTTGGAAAGGAGTCAGGAAGGACCTCCCTGATTAGAGGAGCAGCCCTCGACCCGCTTTCCATGAGGTCTGCTTTGGCACCCAGCAGCCTCCCGACAAAGCGTGGATATCCTTTGAAGGGGAAGGAGGCCTCTCCCTCCCTGTCACAGGGATGACTTGTGGTATCAAAATAACTGGCAATAGAAAGGTTTGCAAAAACAATCCCTTCGAAGTGTTTTCTTCACCACAGCTGGAGCAGTCCCCAGCAGGAGCCTCCACTCTCAGGAGTCAAAGGCAGGGGCAGGGGCCAGACTGGAAGCTGCGTTCCCGGCCAGCAATAATACACATGGAGATGCCAAGAGCAGCTTTGCAGCCCTGCTGCCATGAGGTGCGACGGGGAGTCCGGAAAGATGAATAATCACCTCTTAAAGGACCACAGAAGTGAACTGGGGGAGATGCAACCCCTGAGAATGGGCACGCAGCCCCGCCAGGGTGTCCTGCCCTGTTGCTGGGGCTCAGGGGCTGTGAGCAGGTACGGCAGTTAGCAGAGGTGACAGATGAGCTTTCTGCTGGGTGCGACACACCGCTCGGTGACCTTTGATGATGGTCGTGTATTGCATCCTGCCATGTCCTTTCCAAAGCTGAGGGGGAAAGCCCAGCACTGTCCTATTTGCAAGACAATTACTGTGTGTGCTCTTAAAAAGCTTTTCCTGCTTCGGCAGCACTTCAAATCCAAGAGACAATCAGAGTTTGACTTGGCTGAGTTACAAGGGCTATTTCCTTTCTGATTAGCGCCGTTGTTGCTCAGCCTCCCTTCCTTTCCATCCATATCTGTGGTCATGGAAGTCTCTGTCTGAGACCGTTTGGGGGTTTTTGTGCAGCTTGTAGAAATGCAGTAGATGGAGCAATAATTAGTGTTTGTTGTCATCATTCTGCTAAATATTTGGCAGGTTTCAAAGACCTGCCACGTTTGCCTTTGTATGGTGGAAAGTGCTCTCTGAGAGCTTCCCCAGGATCAGGGCGTTTGGATCCAGCTTCTGAGGACTGGGCTGATGCTGGATGCAACCACAGGCAGAGACTTGGGGCAGTCACCTCTGTCTGCTGGGGCCGCTGTGCTGTAGACAGTTTGCATTTGCTGGATCCCAGGACCGTTTCCAGTATAAAATCAAACACAACACTTGCAAGATAAGCTTTGTACTTACAACTGCTCTGCCGTTCCCTAGTCTGGGTTAGCTACTCCCTTGAAAAAACAGAGAGGACCAGAGAAACCGAGGTTCCTCAGCGTGCTGTGCACACTCGGGGGTCCCTTGGCCTGGCACGGCCAGCCCTCAGCTCAGAGAGTGGCTGCGGCTCTCAGTCTTGCTCCCGGCAGCGGGCACGGGGCTCGTCCCCTCGGGCCCCGGCTGCAGGCACTGAGGACAGGCAGACTGGTCCAGGGCAGGGGCCAAGCCCAGCCTCCCTCCGCGTGGCTCCATGCTGGCACGATGCACAGAGGGACGCCCGGTGCCGCGCCGGGCGCCCCGCGGCAGCCGTGGCATGGGCACGGCTCACGGCCTGAGCCGGCGGCACCGGGGACCTGGGAGGGAGGTGAGGTGGGGGCCTTGCCTCGGTTCTGCTTGCTCTTCAGCTCACCTTTAGACCCAGATTTTGGGAGCGGCTGCCAGCCTGCGCCATGGGGGGAGCGGCAGCTGGGGCTCCCGGGGCTTTGCCTCTCACGCTGCCCACCAGAGCACAGCCTGGCTTGCGGTGCGGAGCGTTTGGCAAGCAGGGGCCTGGGAGGGAAGAGGAGTAATTAATGTGAAAAGCTGGAGGGATGCATGAACTAAATGAGCCCTCTGCTTTACTCCTTCCTTTTTTCCTTTTTTGAGCATTGTGCCTGCCGATGGATGAAAGGGCAGGCCTGGAATCCTCCCCCAGCCCCAGGGAGGAGATTTGCTGCTGAAGAGCAGAACTTTACAGTTTTCTAAAGCACTGCAGCAATTCCCGTCTTAGGAAGGTAAATGGCGATTCAGGAGTTGGGGTGGGGAGAGTCTTAGAGGGCTTGGGAGCCAGTCCTTGATGAAGTGTTGAGTTTTTCCCCACTCTGAAGCCCCAGAAGGAGCTTTCCTGAGGCAGATTGGGGATATTGGCAGACTCGGCATGTGCGGAATTATGGCTCCTTCCCTGCCGAATGCAGGGGTTACGAGCCAGCCCCGTGTCGCAGTCCCTGTGCCGCCGCTGCTCCTCGGGGTGTGAGGGCCAGGGTTGGCTTCACCCGCCCAGTCCGGGAGCCACTGGCCCACGGGACCGCTCGGGCTCCCGGCAGTGCTGGGGTGCCGTGGGAACCGTCTCAGCCCCAGATGAGGAGCGCTCAGAGGTGCAGGGGTGTCACAGCTCAGGCCGGTGCTGGTGAGGGTGTGCGCATCGCTTCCCCCAGCTCCTGCCGCCGACAGCCGGCCAAGCAGATTGATGGCACTGGCTCAAGTGGTGAGGAGGGGAAGGACTCGGGTGCTGGTTCTGCTGTGGAAACTGCCTGAAGATCCCCCTGGCTTGGATGTGCAGTGCCCCCCGGGTGGGAAGGGGTGTGCGACGTGATGGTTCGGGACCTTGCTGCAGCCGCCCCAGTGTGGGGCTGCGGCTCAGCCCGGCAGTGCTGCAGGAGCAGGACGGTGGAAGCTGCTGATGGTATCAGGGCCTGGAAGAAACAATTCGTGATAAGGCAAGTCCTGACCTGAACTTGTGCCCAGCGGTTTCAATGAGAAGGGAGCAAACCTGCTCGGTGGTGTGAGAAACCTCGGCTAACTTCCTTGTTTAGTTTTCCCACAGCCCCGTGCTTCCTGCTCGCGCCCCGGTGCTGGAAGCACCGAGATAACATCGGGGGGCTGCGCTGGTGGGATTTCGGTGCCGGCAGGAGCAGGACATGCCAGCCATCCCCCGGGGCACCCAGGGGTCCACGAGCATGGGAAGGGCTTGGGGAGGCAGCTCTGGAGTCAGGGAGGTGACCCGCTCCCTGGGGTTATGTTCGGGGTCAGATCCTGTCCAAATGATAAACCCAAGTGAGGGGACAGGGTACCTAGGAGGGAGGGGGAGGGCTGCTGCTCTGGGTATAGGAGTTAATTTTCAGGACGATGTTCCCTGCCCGGCGGGAGGGCGTGTGGTGCCTTCACTGAGCGAGATTACTGGAGGGGAAAAGGGTGGGACACAAGTCTGGCTCTTCCTCCCCCTCCCCAGGTCACGGGCTGTAAATTGGCGCAGCCTTTCTGGGCATAAGGAAAAATACCAGTTGCCTGCCAAGCAAAACAATAGGTCTTTCCACTGTTGAGCCACGTCCAGACAGTCTGGGCCTGTGTCCAGCTCCGAGCTGGCGCTCGGCTCAGCCTCCCCTTGCTGGAGCTTTAATAGGAGGGAAAGGAGAAGCAGCAGAGAGTAATGAAACGGAGGAATGTCTGTGACATTTTTCTAAAAAGGAAAAATGTGGAGTTTCCAGTCAAACCGAAAGACTTATTGGGTTCGCTGGGAGGCTAAGTCCAGCTCCTTAGGACAAACTGCTAGATAAGGAAAACAATTTAGTCCCAAGTAATATTCACTTCAGGATGGTGCAGGCTCCGCCAGAATCTGTTTTGACTGCAGTGTGTTCATTGATTTTCTTCCCAGCTCATCAGCAAACATGGTCCTGCCGGCCCCCTCGGGAGAGCGGGACGGGTGGCTGTGCCCCACACCACGGCTGCTGGTGCTGACCCGGGCCTGCCCCCGGCACAGGCACCCCCCAAAAACCAACCCGACGGCAGCGTCGCCTCCGCTGGGTGATGGGGGGGAGGCAGGAGGCAGCCCCCGCCCTCTGCCCCACGCTCCGGCCCGGTGTGGGTCGGTCTGTGCTCCATGCACCGGCAGAAGCTGAACGGCAGCAGGGTCTGGGCGCTGCCTGAGGCAGGGCAGGGAAAGCTGGTGTCACGCTGGAGGCCAGGGAGGTGACAGCTTAGACCCTGGCAAGGGACAGCGGATGTACGCGGGAAATTCTGGAAGAAAAGCCAATTCTTCCAGTCAAAATGCGGATCACTTGTATGGTGCAAAATGTCACCTTTTCCCCCTGAGGTGGAGAATGCGGGGACACCCCCGTTCCCAGGACCTCCAGCTGTCCC
The DNA here is from genome assembly GCF_965140245.1 of Athene noctua. Lineage (NCBI taxonomy): Eukaryota > Metazoa > Chordata > Aves > Strigiformes > Strigidae > Athene > Athene noctua. Next base: position 705,016 of record NC_134053.1, read on the forward strand.
CAGCTGACAGTCCGTGTTTACGGTAATTAATTTGCTGAGCGTGGTGTTTGCTGGCTCCTGTACGTCAGCTCGGAGCAGGGATTTGATGCTCCTGGACAACCAGCGGCACCTCTGCACGTACCCACCCGGTGCAGGGGGGACGGGGAGCGAAAGCGATGCCTTTGTGAGAAACGGGGAAAGTGGTATGAGAGGTATCGGTGCAAAGAAAACCAGGAGTTTTGGCAGAGTGAATAACTGCATCTTCAGGGCAGAGCACAGCCTCCGGAATTTGGGGTAAAGAGCTGATTTTCCTTTGCTGCCTCGCTGCATGGCTCCTGGCCTGCCCCCCGACTGCTGCTGGTGGGCAGCTCGGGGTGAGAGGAGTGGGGTTTGGTCCAGCCCAGTAGTTTCTGCAGAGGTCACATTCTCAAAATAATTCCCCATCCATACTGGACCCTCCTTAGCGCTGGCTGAAGTACAGCAGCAGGGCTCTGGGAAGGCAGAGAGGCTCGAGCAGTGTTGGACCTGTGAGGGACTAACACAACCACTAAGTCAGGGGCTTTGTGAGTGCAACGGGCTGTTCGCTGCTCAGGGCCTGCTGCCCTCTCGCCGTGGGGTCCCCTGAGTGTCTTTTGTTTCTGCGTTGCTCGCTGCAGTCGCGCAGCGTCTCCCTGGCACACCAGGGAGCGTTTGCCCAGCGTTTGCCCGTGCTCCCGGGCTGGGCACTGCCCGAGCTGTCCCCTGATCCCTGACCCGGCAGCCACTAGCCCCAGGTGTCTGGGAGGACGCAGGGTCGCCGGTGACTGATGCGTAGGGGGGGTTCTATAGCACGCTCCGCAGGTCAGCGCCGGGCTCGCTGCAGTTGTGTGTGTTCTGTTTCGGGTCTGGCTGCAGGTGAGCTCTCCCGGCCGTTAGCCCCGCGGGGGCTCTGGTACACAATGGCTTTGTGGCCGTGGCTGGCACCCCGTGCTGCAGAGAGGGCGAGTCCCACACCCGGGAGGTTCCGTCCGCTCGGGGAAGCAGAGGGCAGCCGGGCGCGGAAACTCGGCGTTCCTCTCAGGAACAGTTAATTAAGTGATGGACAAACATCGTGCGCACTTTCCCTTGCTGACCCGACAGTGCTGTGCAAGGCAGGGACAGGTCGCTCTTGATGGGGAAAAACATACGAATAGTCCAGTATGATCAAGTTGTGGGCCTGCTTAGGAAGTGTAACACAGCGCTGTGTGTTTTGGTTTTTTTTGAAGGTATTTGACATTTTGCCCAGAGAACCTGTAGCTAATAGCACATATTATGTGGGTTAAAAATTGGCTTAATGACAGATTACAAAGTGTGGTCATTAATGGCAGTGTCGCTTCCCACAGCGTTCCCAAGGAGCATTCTGACATGATTTAATGTGTGATTTAACAACAGTGATGATAAAAACCTTTGCTGGTAGTGTCTGCAGATGACACGGAGATTGGTACTGTTGCGAGCCGTGAGGGCAGAGCTGCGGATCTCCTGGTTCAGTGGTCACAAGCCAACGCCATGCATTGCCAAGGCGCTAACTGCGAGGTTCCGCCCCCCAGGCGAGGTGGGGATCCCCAGCCCCGGGGATGGCAGCTCCCGCAGAGCTCCAAGTCACCAAAAGCTGTGGGGTCATGTCAGCTGCCTGCCTCTGGGTGCAGGCAGGAGGGTGACACCAGAGAGGTGCAGACAGGGGCTCGGCGGTGCTGGGGTGCTGCCCCACCTCTGTGTGGGGTCCAGTTGCCACTGGTGCGGCCTCGGGCCAGACCCTGGTGTTGCTGCCGTGGGGGCCAGGCGCTGCTCCCTGCAGCTTTTGCTCTGGGAGGTGCTGCTGCTCCGTCTGGTGTCCCCGAGGGGACTGGAGCTGGGGCTGGTGTCCAGCCTCGGGCGTCCCTCTCACACCGGGGGGGCTGCCGGTTCCTCGGTCCCAGGGCGGCCGCCCCTGGTGCAGGCTCTTGGCCGCTCGGGTCCTGCCGCACTGCCCCGCACCGGGCTCGGCTCTTGCCTGCAGCCCGAGCTGGCGGTAGGCAGACAGGACTTGGGTTCAGGCTGAGGCTGTGTCTGAGGCCACGTCTTCATTTGTTATCAATTTCGTTCGTGATTCCTTCTTGCCAGCACTTGTACATGAAAATCATTTTCTTGCTGACAAATGGATGCACATCACCAACACCCCGCAAACAAGACGCGGATGGAGATAAGAGCCGGTACCCTGTGCAGAGACGCTGATCCCCTGATCCCAGCCTCTCCGTGCATCAGGCCCCGTCCTTCTCACAAGGCAGTTGCTCAAGCCAGCGGTTACTCCAGCCACATCACTCCTTCCCACGTCAGCACTGGTTTTGGGAGGAAACCCAGTATCAGAAATGGTCCTTGTGCCCCAGGAGGAATTGAAGCTGGGGTGGTGCTGGCACCGCAGGCTTTGGTCTCCATGAGGGCTGGCAGTGGGGGGGCAGTGTCCTGACCAAACTCCTCTCAGGTGGGTCGGTATATACTTTCTCACCTCTTGCAATTGCCCTTCCCTGTCTTGGGCTGTTCTGTGGATTTGTGTAGTATTAAGATGAAGCTTCCCAACGTGTGGCTGAATTTTGGATTTTGTTTCTCTGCAGACCTGCCCACTCGTGTGACTCCTTTGCTAGTCAGGGATGGTGAAGTTCTCAGGGTTTCCTAAGCCTGGACCACGTACCTGGGTAAAACACTTGCCTGCTGCAGTGCGAGCATCCTAGTGCAGGGGAAGGGCTCTCTGTGCGCCCCACCTGTGCTCCTCAGCTGGAGAAAAGGGTCCAAAGCTGGATCCTGCCTCTGTCCGAGGTGTTCCCTGCTGCCTGCAGCAGAGTGGAGCAGGGCCAGCTCCACAGCCTCCATCAGCTGGAGGGCCAGAGAAGAGGATCTAAGCGTGACAATATTCCCTCTGAGGGCAATTACTCTCAACAGGCAACAGCTACAGCACAAATCCTGGCACCTCAGACCCTGCTCTTCCTCCCCAGGTTGCTTGGAGGGTTTGTCTGAAGCAGAAAGTGAACTCCCTTGCTGGGAGCCCGTGTAGCCTCAGTGATAGCTACAGGGATCTCATCAAGCAGGAATTTCTTGGCAGGGGATAGGACCTGTCTGCCATATGGTTTCCATGTTCAGAGCAGAAGGTGATCTGTGGAAGTGGAAGGAAAAAAAAAATCTGAACTTCTGTGGTTGATTTTCACTTGAGACTAATTGTTCAGCGCAGCTCTGGGGAGGGACCAGGGACAGGTCTGACCCTCAGCCCGCTGCAACTCCCAGGGCGTTCCACACAGGAATGCCTCGGGGCCTCCTCTGCAAAGTATTTTTATCGTCAGGAGATTTTATATTTTGACAGCTCCGATATCTGTTTGAAGGGCTAGACAATAAAAAGTAAAGCTCTCCAGAGTGTAAAATGTACAAATAATTGTCACGTCCTGCCTGGCTCCAGCCTCCCGCTGCCCTCCCTGCCCGCACCGGCTGCCGGAGCAGCTCATCCACTGACAGCACGTCATTTAGAGGCAGCGCGCTGGATGGTCATTGGCGGGATGTCGTCTTCAGGTCTGCGTCTGTTTTTGAAAAGCCTGTTTTTTCCCCCAGTATAGGAAAGCTGGGTAAAGCCTGTTGTGATGAGATGCCTTATAAGGTGGCCAGATCTGCCGCCTCTGCCTTTCTAGTGTCCTGCTCTCCAGCCCGAGGAGGCGGGACACGTGCAGTGACCGTATTAGAGGACCTCTGTCCTCTCCCACCTTCCTTCTGACCCTGGGGTCAAACCACTAGAGCATGTTCCTGGGAGCTGATAATACTTTCCAATATTATGGCTATCGAACTAGGTAGATGGACAAATCCGATCTGCCTCCCTTAACTGTTTGTCACAGTGAAATCCCCATTTATGTAAAATTTGAGCCAGGAATGAAGCTTATATTAGGCACTCAAAAGGCTGGAAGCATGGAAATGGCTCAGCTGAGATGCCAGGAGTGCTCTGCAGCGGTTGGTGCAGAGGACAGGCTCTGCTCCTCGGAGGGGGAGCAGAGGGTCCGCTGGGGGGGGCAGCAGCAGCTCCCCAGGGAGGGCATGAGCCATCAAGGAACTCTGGGGGAGAGCGCAGTGAGCACGGAGTGTACAACTGAATCCCAGGGCTTGGGCTCAGCAACACGCTCCTCCGCTTGAATTAAAATTCATTCTGCTCTGGGAGGGCCTGGTTTGTGAACTGCAGCTTCCAACTGGCAGCGACAAAGCAGTATAAATGGCTAAGCAGACGCAGAAGAAAAGTCTCTCTGTGCCTGACAGACAAAGACACTCACTACTCTTGAACAAATATTTAGGCCATTTCTGTTGCCAAAATCATCACAAGTGTCCAGGACACATGTTTGCAACAGAGCCATGACCCACGGCGTCCGCAGATCTAAAGCCCTCGGAGGGCGGCTCAGAGCCTCAGCGGGGCCAGGGCCCAGCCGAGCCGTGCGGAGCGATGGCGCTGGGACCGGTCTGTGTGGAGGGGATTTGATGTGAGCTGGGGGGCTGCCGCCGGTCTCCTGCTCCCACACGGAGTGTTGCTGCGCGCCAGCCTGGCGAGCGGGAGCGCCTGTGGCTATCCCAGCAGCAGCAGAAGCCGTGGTTCCTTGCGCGGGGCAGCTGCTCCGGGCGGGCACCGGTCAGTGCTGGGCCCCTGGAAAAGCGCTCATGAACCTTTGACTGCCCTTCGGTGAGGAGGCGGCGGGGCTGCCGCATCCCGGCCTCCCACACGCCGGCGACTGCTGATCTGTCTCGTGCCCCTTCTGCTGAAAATGAGTCACTGTTTGGTTGGAAAGTTCATGCTTGTCCTCGCAAAGTGCCGAGCCCCGGCGTGTCGGTGCCGCGCGCTGGGGTACCCGCAGCCGGCCTGGGGCGCGGTGCCTGCCCTGCCTCCCGCGGCAGCAGGAGAGCTCCCCGTCCCCCGTGGGGCGGGCACGGGGCATCGCGCCGCTGTCTTCACGTGTCTCATCCCCGCTCTGATGGAGCGCTGGTAATTGGAAATAACAGGAGAGCCAAATAAAGAGCAGTTGGTATATCTGAATTCTTTCAACGTCTTTGCAGTGTTTCTGCAAAGGCACAGAGTGTTTTAAAACATGAAACGTAACATCAAAACAGTAAAAGTAGATCAGAATGTTCTGTCTTGAGTTTCAAACAATACGCTGGAAATTTCCAAGTCTTTCCTGTTTGTCCCACTGCTCGCTGGGCTCCTCTGTTTGCCATCCTTCTGCTGTTTACGATGGCAGAGCCATTTGATTTTTCCTACTCAGAGGCATCGATCTGGAGGCACTTAGCATATTTTGCTAAAATAGACTCTCTCCAAAAGTTTCCTAGTGTGCTCAGGCAAAGTGGAAACATTCTGGTGGCTTCAGTCTGCTCCCTGTGTCCCGGTGGAGGCCGGAGCCCTCCTGCTGTCCCCCCTGGGCACTGGGGAGGCAGAGCCCAGCTGGGCTCTTCTCCTGAGGAGCTCTGGGCTCCTGCCAGAGCTCGGCTCCCGTAGTTCAAGCCGGGGACCCAGAACCTCTCATGACTCGAGGTCAGACGAAAGCAGAGCTCCCTCCTCCTGCTCTCGTTCTGGCAGGCAGATTCCATCACTGTACAAATATTTTGGCAATCAGCGATAATGGAAAAGGAAATGCAGAAACGTCCAGTCCGTCAGGAATTCTCTAAAGTAGGACGGCGGGAGCGGCGGGGCTCGGCCTGGCCCTTGCCATCCCGTGGCAGCGGCCGTGCCGTGCCGTCCCGCAGCAGGCCTCGCTCCTCCCGGGCCTTCGTTGCCTCGGAAGCGCGACAGCGCGCGATTCCTGCCCACGGGCTGCTGGTGAGGGAAGTGCCTTGTGCTCTAAGTGGTTACAGCAGTGCGGGGCGGTGTGTGTATTTTGGTATCTATAAACAAAGCAGCTCAAGAATGCCTTGATACCAAAGGTTGTTGTTGGCTTTCGATCAAATACTTAACGTCTAGTTTTTTGCCTTTTTTTTTTTTAAAAAAAAAAGAGTTCAGCTGCTGAAAGTGAGTAAAAGAAAAGAAAAGAAAACTCTGAAGCTTCTCACTCATGTGATTCTGTGAGTTGGGAGGGATAGTTTCCAGGTCTTTGGAAGGACCGAGGTGGGCAGCTCTCAGCGGTGGGGGGAAGCAGCACCGCAGGAGGGGGCTGTGGGGAAAGGCAGCCCTCCCCTGGGTGCAAGGAGAGCTCCAGCTCCCACCTGCAGGGAGAAGCGGGGTTTGCCGTGGTGGTTCTGACGCTGGGACAGTTTCAGAGTGAAGCCCCGGGGACCCCCGGTCCGAGGACTGTCACACTCATTGCTCCAGCCTGTCCACCTGCCAGCAGAGCTGGGGCCGGGAGCTGCCGGTGCCGCTGTCGTGCAAGGCTCTGGGAGAGGTGGTTTTCGGTTTTTCTCCCACTGCCGCTGGGACGCAGTGGGCAGTGCTGGGCAGCACGGGGGCCTGGGGGTGGCAGGGAAGGGGGTGACACCCCGCCCTGGACATGGCTGGGTCCCTCCCTGGGGAGCAGGGGGCAGCCTGTGCCCGCCCTGGTGAGCAGGGCAGCATCCCTGGCGGTGCGGGGTTTGCCTCTTGAAATGGGTATTGTGACACCACACAATGATACCCATTTCTTTGGTTCGAGGAGCTGGATTCTTGTGTTTCATGCTATTTTGGTATTCATTTCAGTTTTTATCATTTTAAGGTTCATGCGTTTCTAACTGTTATGAATACCATGCTAAAATTAATAGTTCTATGGTTGGTTTATTACATTTAGTAAAATTATGTGCATGTAATGTTTGCCAAGAAAAGACGCAGCAGAGACTTTAATCATGTAAAGATGATAATTTAGTTGTTACACTTGTTGAAATGATGGGATTAATTTTTTAAAAGTTTGCAAACTAGAGGAGAAATGTAAAACATTAATGTAGTTAGACAGGCGAGCCAGCAAGTGACTGATCCTCCCAGGCCAGTGGAGGAACACGGCAGGGCGGGGGAAGTGGCACCGGACAGTTTTATGGTTGTGGGAGTTTTTATTATTCAGGCCAGATACTCCATGAGTTTCTCTGATGAACTCAGAACATTTTAAAACTGCAGCACACTTTGTGTCTCACTCCCGTCGCTACCGTTTCTACTGTAGAGATCATGGGTTCTGCACGGAGCATGGAGAGTGATTCCCAGACCAGAACCTCTGTGTCCAGAGTAAATGTGTTTGGCACCAAAAGGAACTGGCTGACGTCCAATCCCCGACCTTTGTCTCCCGCCCGGCCGTGGCTGCCTGGGCTGTGCTGGGGGGCGCCGCTGCTTCCCCCACGGGTGGCGGGCGAGACGCGGGGGCACTGCGGGTGCCATTTCACACCACTGCCACACCTCCCCTGAACGCTTGCACTGAAACACCCCCCACGGCCTTACCTTTGGGCTTGATTGTGCTCTCCTGAAGCCGATCTGCCCGTCAGAGGTGGGAGCTGGAAGTGCCCGGGGGTCAGCCGGCACCCGGGGCTGCTCCTCGGCTCGGCACCGGCACCCGCCGGGGCTGTGCTGGCTCACGCAGCGAGACACTTGCCGGGTCGAAGCAGGGTACGGCTGAGAGTAATTGCAAATTATTGCAGAGATGGTGAGAGCCACCCCCCAGTGGGACTCACTGCCTTGACAGAGAATCCCAGGGAACGGAGACTTTGGCCATGTAGAGTCCTGACTTCTCTCTTTTAGCTCCTGGTTGTCCTTCTTCACCCCACAGATAAATCCCTTTTTGCCTGGAGAGCTACCTGCTAGTAAGGAAAGGGTCCCCTCTTTTCTTCCAAGCCTTCATGCCCTTGTGCTTCTACCAGATGATTTGTCTTAGAGAGGGAATAGGAGAGGGAGGCATGGAGCGGGCACGGGGAACCTCGCACAGGGCCTTGCAGCGGAGCTTGGAACTTCTGGCAGCGCACAGGTTGGCCTTTGCTCTACCGGGTATCGGTGCTGTTTTGCACTTGCTGGAGGAAACCTGGCCATAACTTCCGCATCAATTCTGCAGAGCATTTTGTAGCAGATTGTCAGGAAAGAAAGGAGAAACGTAAAATAAGTCTTGTTTACTATAGATGATGATGTGGCAGAATAACTCAACAGCCAGTTCTCAGGAGTTTATGACAATAATCATGAATATGTTTTATAAATGTGTTGCAATGTGAGTGGACTCAGTTCTGGCTGAATTTAAATAATATGGCTTTGTGCAGCAAAGCCTAAATCAAATGGCTATAATTTATGCTGAAAAGTACTACAGGATGCATTTATTCACAAGTATGTGCTGATTGTAGCATTGTGTGTGATTTATGGTGTTTTACTTTTTCATACGAAAATCCCTACCAAAATTAGAGCAGCCTCTTATTTACTGAGCCCCGGCAGTTTTCTGTAGGCACGGTGGCAGAGGATGGTCTATCTTTCTCCTCTGGTTCCTTGGCGGCGGGGCCGGGGCCGGTGGCTGGATGTGGCTCGCGGTGCAGCAGGGCCGTGGAAGCAGGGGAGCCGTGCACGTGCTGCGGGAGCGCTCTGGGCCTGTGGTAATGCAGTCAGCGGCCGTCACGTTCGGAGCCTGGTTAAGATTAGTGAAAGCAAGGTGTTTTAAATCCATCCCCCCTCCACCTTCTGGGTGCTGGCGAGCGATGGCGGGTATCGGAAGTAGGTCAGGGGAGAGCAGACTTTATCCCTCGCCCCTGTGATTTGGTTGGCAACTGATGGTAATCGGGATGTGGAAGGCATATGGGTGCATTTAGGCTACAGAGCTGTAAACTCGAAGGATTCACGTCTGCAAGGTCTTTTCTGACACGCGGGAGGGTTGAGATCCGATCGCCCCTGACATCTTTGCCGATTTCCTGTGCAGCAGCCCGGCCGGCGGTCCTGCAAGACCAACGTGAGGCTCCTGCAGCTTTCAGATCTCATTAAACCGGACCCTTCACGGTTCCTGCCGCAGGGTCAGGGCTGGTCCTGGGGACGGCGCCCGTCAGGGCCACGCTCCCACCTTGGCCCCGGGCTGCGGCGGCACACAGCTCCCTCCCGGCGGGACCCCGGCGAGCCGAGCCCGGGGGTGCTCCTGGCCCCACTGTGGGGGGGCGCCGAGGTACAGGCGGAAAGAGCAAAATGGAAGCGGGCGCCAGCTGGAGATGGCTGCTGCGGGATCCGCGCTGGCCGAGAGCCGGGGGTGCCCTGTGTGTCCGGACGAGGAGCCCAGGGCCCGCATCCCTCCTTGGTGCGGGGCCAAAGGCTACACCGTAGCGCTGCCTCGGGACTCGCAGAGGGCAGCCGGGCCCCAGCCCCGCGGCCTCTCGTGTCCCCTCGCTGGTGGGTTTTCTCTCGCATCACAGAGGCTGCAGCACCTGCTGCTAGTGCTGGGTTGTGCAAAGCTGCGACAGCAGGATTGGTGCCGGTGCTGGCGTGGTGCTCCCCGAGCGACTCGGGCCGGTGCTGGGCACTGAGGAGATGGTGCCAGTTGCCACCTCCAGGCCCAGGCTTGCCACCCCACGGGCCAGCCTGCCCCGGAAGGTCTTTGGTTGCTGTTTGTTAATGATGACGGGCCCGTGCACAAGCCCCCTCCCCGCGTCTCGCGTTCGGTTGCGGGCGGTGCTGGGGTGAGGGGGGAGGCTGCAGTGGGCAGCTGGAAGTGACGTTTCCTCACCGGGGGAGCGGGACCCTGCGGCCCAGGCAGCGTTCCTTTGGCAGGCGTCGTGCCTGTGATGTTTTAATTGGGTGTGACAATGCCCCCTGGCACAATTAAGCCGAGAAGCTTCATTTATCATCGCTACCGAAGGCAGATGTCAGCCCCTGAGCACCCTTTTCTGTGCTTAATTTTTTGGAAGTCGCAAAAGAGATTTCCATGTCAGGCGAATGGAAAGGTTTGGGTAATCCTGGCCTTGTGGAATTACCTCGAGAAAGTGTCATATCTTTGGCTCTGCTAGAAAAACACATAATTCAGAGACTAAAAGAAAGATTTATTTAAAGCATTTGAAATCCCTAAATAAATCATTTCATCTCATAATAGGTCCCAAACCATCCTGGGAGGATGCACATCCATTAGGAGAGAGTTAAGATCCAGCAGTACTCTTCCTGGGATAAAATTAGTTGTGCTGAAAGTTTATCAGTGATTTATTCTGCGGAGTGACTCCATTTGTAATTCTCCTTCCTGAAAGTTTCAGCACCATTGTTTTTAATGATAAGAACTTGTTGTAGCAACCTCTGTCCCCTAAACGCTTGGAAATTCTTGTTTAAACAAACACGCAACTTGCAAGCAACGTGCAGCTTAAATGTGTATTTTATTAACAGCTGGCAGGACCAAAGCCTCCCGGCTTTCTTGCCAATGTTTGGAATACAGTAGCATTTTTACTCCATAGTAATAAATTTCTGTAGAATGAAGGGACATAACATTTGCCGTTTTTAGGGAAAACTCTGCTTAGTTAGGCGGAGAGATGGAAAATATTCCTAATGAATAGGACCAGAACAGAGCAGGTAAATATTTAGGTTGTTAACATTGCGTCTCGCCCTTATTTTGAAGGAGGGAAGGAGACATTTCCCAGCACTTCCAAGGAGAGGCCTCATGGCGAGTCATCCAGAGAGCGTTTGATGTTAAACTGCCTCCAAACGAGAGGAGACTTTTCTCTCGCCCCTTGCCCACACCCGTCAGTACCGGATGGGCCGGGCGAAACAGCAACGGGGAGATTTCAGTCAAATATTGCACTGGGTGCTTAGCTGAAGTTTGGTGTTGAGCTCAGGCCGGCTTTGTGCTTGCGAGGAAAGAAGGTGCTGAGGGGAGCAGAGCCGAGGCAGGCAGGCGGCGTGAACCCGGGCTGCAGGCACAGGCTCTGGCCGGGCGTTCGTCGCAAAAGGGGCTTCTGCTGCCGCCTTTAAGTTAGTGTTTTCTAATTAGTTCAGTATTAATTAAGGGGTTCTGATGTTATGATGTGAAAATGAGCTGGCAAACCAGACTGCCATTATCCAGAATTTGTGGAATTAAATTCTGAATTCCAAAATAACTTCTTCATTAATAATTTTGATTTTCCAGACATTACACAGAAACACTGGTGATTAGCAGAAGTGTGATGTGTTCTCATTCATAGTATCCCTAATTAGCAGTAATTTAGTTATTAACTCTTTGGTGCGAATGAGCAGGAATAGAACTGGGGAGCTTTGACCACTTTTTGCACGGGAGTGCTTTGCCTGCCGCTCTCAGGTCTCGTGCCCCAGGGAAGCTCCGTGTGCGCAGCCCCTGGCTCTGCTGCGGCGGTCTGGGGGGAAGCCCCTCTCCTCGGGCCGGCAGAGGGTCGGATGGACAAGCTGCTTCCAAGGTGACGCTTCCCTGTGCGGGGACAAGTCGCCCATGGGTCCCCCAGAAGTTGCCCATTGTCCCCCTGTACCTCCAAGGTGCGATGGGGATGCGGGGGGAAGGCGAAGCGCCCGGCAGCTGGGGCTGAGGCATCGCCTGCTTCATTCGTAACTCAGCCAGAGTTCAAGTGGGCAGGAAGCTGGCCCTCTGCCTGGGAGAATTTGTCACAAGATTAAAGAATTAATGAGAAAATACAATATATTAAAGAATGAGAGATTTTGCTAACCTCTTACCTTGTCTTAGCCTTAATTGCCTTTAAAAATCATAGGATACAATGAATTATCATTGATTTTTCTCAATACCTTTTATTTCTGCAGAAGTCAGATAAATTGCAGCGAGAGGTGATGGTTCAAAGGGACTCGGGAGATCTATGAGGTGGGCAGGAGCACGGGCATCCCCCCGGGGCCCCCTCTGTTACGGCACAGCGCGGGGCAGAGCTCTGGGGCTCCCCTCGGCCTGCCCAGGCACCCGGCCGGACCCGCTCCCGCGGGGTTTGGCCTGGGCAGCCGTGGTGGCCCCGGGCTGGCGGCGGTGTGCGGGGCTGGCGGACGGGACTGGGGCAGTGGGATGGGGTGGGGGGCCGAGAGCGCTGCTCCCTCTCCCAATTTTCCTCTCCTGTGGCTGGTCCGAGAAGTCGGGCAGCCCTCTCCAGGGCGGTGACTACTGTTTGAAGCACATTCTCTCAGCTTTATATTTTATCAGAAATCCGACACTTTGGGCAATAACGATTTCTCCTGGAGTGGTGTAGGACAGAGCTGGGAGCTGTGTTACCCCCCACAGCCCACCTCTCCGTGCACCTGCTCCTCTGGGACCCTGCACCCGCGGCCCAGCCCTGGCTCCTGCGAGACCCAAAAGCTGCCTGGGCAGGGGGTCCCTCCGGCCTGGCTGTCTCGGGGCTGGGGGAGCAGGACATGAGGCTGGGCCCCTCCTGGCCCGGCCTGGGCCCTGTTTGCTGCTCTTGACCCCCATCGCCTGGTGCCAGCGCAGCCGGGTTTCTGTGGTCGAGCCCCAGGGGACTGCGTGATGGCAGCACGTGTGGGGACAGCACAGGGACAGCGTGGGCATGGCGTGGAGAGTGTGGGGACGGTGTGGGGCTGGTATGGGCCTGGCTGTGCTGTGTCAGGGCGGGGGACCTGGCAGCCGGCCGCCCCAGGTCTGCAAGCGGGCCCTGCTGCCGGCCCCACCACACTCCGTCGCTGTGCGGCGTTCCCCACGCCCGAGTTTGGTTTTATTGATCCAGAAATGAACACTGCTGCTATGGCAACGCAGTTACCATCCCGGGGTTTTCCAGTCCTGGCTGGTGATAAGTCGCCCCACTACATGGGCTCGGCCCATACCCCTCCTCTGCTCTCCAGAGGACCCCCCTGTGCGGGGCTGGAGTCACAGACACCCTGTAAACCCGGCCTGTGGCACCCAAAAATGTGGAGCCTGTCTGGGCGAGACCCCCTCGAGGCTGTTCCCATCTGAACCAGCCTCAAGAGGCATCTTGGGGTGGGCAGCACCCCTGGGCGCGGTGGCCCCGCGTGGATGGCACGAGGAGAGGCACCGCCGGTGACGGGGCTGGAGCGAGCCCGACCATGGGCTGAGAGGGACGGGATTTGTCTGAGACACTCGTCTGTATTAACAGATTTTTATTCGGTTTGCCTTAGAAACAAGCAGTGTTGGGAAATTCAGTGGGGCAGGTCCAGATGGATAAAGAGCATGAAAGATTTATAAAGCCTTTTTGGTGGCAATCAGTACTGCTTCTTGTTACAGCCAGGCCCTTCCAAACTCTTCCTTGTTCATTCGTCTACTTCTGCTAATTTGACCAAAGTTTAATGGATGAAGTACCAGGGAGGGATCTGGATATTTTAAAGATATTGTGCCCCATTGCAAGGGCTCAGCCTGGTAATTAATATTTTAATCTGATTCTTTCCACCGGTGATGGGATTCACTGCTGGGCCGTGGGGTCTGGCTGTATCAGTATTTATTCGTGTTGTTCACGTGCCTGCAGACCACGGCGGTGGGTCGTGGCCCGGCTGTGCTCACACGTAGCACCACAGTGGTCCTTGCTCAGAGAGCTGACGTTGTAGGGACAAGGGACGTGTAGTGGGAACGACAGAGAGAGAGCAGAACGTGCCAGGAAGCATGGGAATATGGGTCATGGTGTCAGTCTGTGTGCGCAGCCTTGCTGCTACGCTGCTGGTGAATTCCTCAGAAAAATTGCAGAAATCAAAGAAGAATGTTCCCATGGCTTTTCTGGCGGTAATGAGGAGGTTCTGCCTGCAGGAAAAACAGCATGGGAAAATGCAGGGAGGCATTTGCAAATATACCAAGCGATGAGAAGAGCTGGCACCGCTGGCTCCTGGGGGGCGAGTGAAGATCTTGCAGAGAGAGATCATTTGGCTGTGAACAGCCTTGGAAGTGTTCAGTAAATGTTTCTCATTTTCGCTGTAGTTTTGAAAAATATTGCATTACCATACAGCCCAAAATACGGCCTTGCTGAGGAGAGCGCTCACTGACAGACCTTGGAAAGGCCACCGAGCTCGGACCTTTAAAGAGCCAGCGAGTGTATGCACCCGAGGGTTTTAAAAGAGCAGGATGAGATCCTTTCTGGACCATTAACGGTAACTTTGCGTCCTTTTTAGTGGACTGAGGACATACCAGAGGAGAAAAGTTTGCGCAAGAATTGGCAAAAGATGAGGGGGGTCAGCTGAAATGCTAGAGGTTTGTCAGCTGACAGTCTTGGACAAAGTTATTGATAGGCTGAATGAGCGGTGTTAAAAAAAGCTCTTGAGAAACAGCCTGAACTTCACATTTCATCGAGGGTTTAGATCGGGCTGGTGCGCAGCGGAGCCATCGTGGTGATGGAGAACGGGGTGGGAACCGACTGCTGGGGGATAGAGCGAGCTGGGTGTGGGGCTGGTGCCCTCGCGTCGGGAGGCTGCGGGACGCTCCGCGGGGCCCACCGGAGGGGCGCTGGGATGAATTCAGGCTGCGGCAGGTGCGTGCGATGAGGAGAGATGTCAGCAGCTCCATCGCGTTAGATTGTTCGGAAAAAGGCGTGCAGGGGCAGGGGAGGAGTCTCCAGGTTGCTTCCTGGCGAGCAGAGCCCTTGTCACAGAGGAGTCCTATCGAAACTTCAAGTACAGACGCAGGCTTTATATCAGGAACTGACACAGAAAAGCCCTCAGGTCTGATCTCCTGCTTCACACAGGCCAGATGAGCGTGGGGATCCCTCTGGCCTTAAATGTATGATCTGTTATTAGAAAACACCTGGCAGCTTGACTGGCATCACGGGGAAGGGACAGGGGTAGGAGCGTTTCTGAACTGAAGCTCTGCTCCCAGTGCCGCGCACGGGGGTAGCCCCAGGCAAAGACTAACCTCCGAGTTTACTCACCTTGCAGACAGAGGCACGTACTCTGCCCGGAGCACGGCTCTGCAGGCGGTGAACACCAACAGGCTAAGCGCTCGCTTTCCGGAACGGGTGGCTGCCTACCCGACGGCTCGCCCTGCTCCTGAACTGGGAAACCTCGTGGCGACGTGCCTGGGCAGCCTCTCCACAGTCCCCTGCCTCCCGGGCCTGTGTGTGGCCCTCCCTGCGCCAGAACCAGCGTGTCCTGCTAGGTATTCATGGTGCCTGCTTGGAAAGCCTCAGTCATAATGGGATCATTTTCCTGCAAGCTGTTTCAGAAGACATCATCCAGTCAGTCATATTTCTGTGCAGCATCTGTCAGGCTTCTGCACTTCAGCGAGCTTCAGACAGGACCATTTATAGTTTCAATAATGCTTTCTTCAGAGACAGGTTATGATAACTTCCATCTCTCTGTTTTGCAGATATGATGTAATTTGAACATGTCTATGGAAGTTTGAATGAAAGAATTGTCTTGTGTATATGATGAATATTCTAATTGAGAATAATATTCAATAAAGGCCAAGACAGGTGCTGTCTCCTTCTTGGGATTCCTAATTGCTGGTGTGTGACCAGAATTTGTATGTCCTCTTAAACATCTTTCCAGTGGTTTCCCAGATTTATTACTGTTCCATACTACTGAACATTTGCATAAAAAGAATTTAAATTAGCCTTTGCATTAGTATTTGATATAAGACGGATCTTGCTGCCACATGCAAATCCCTCACATGCAAAGAAGGTACCAGTCAGAGGGCAACTTAAATTGTACTTGGCTCCCTGCATCTGAGTGGTTTGGAGTTGTCCTGATGTAGCAGTTACTCCTGACACCTTTCTGGCATGCTCAGATAGTTGGGTGGTTGCAGAAATCCTTCTGTGGCCCCAGACTTAGTGACCAGAGGCAAGTGAGAGTGTTTTGGAGTGGAAAAGAGGACACTGAGAGATCCGGCTAATGGTGCTGCCTGCCTCAGGTGCTGGAGAAGAGGCAGGACCCCACTTTGACTTCCGTCCTCAGAAGTGTTGACCCAGAAACCTGTCCTGGAAACGTCTGTCACCATACTGGAAACAGCTGGAAAATGGCAGTTGATTTTAGCAGCCTGGATTTTGCCTGCCTGTGACTCTGTTCCCCTCAGCTTTTCATCCTTTCCTGCTAACCTCTGTTGTTTGGGAAGTGTCACCACGAAAGGACAGCAGAGAGGGAGATGAAAGTAACCCTGTTCCGTTTGTCCTCCTTCATCCCTTCAGACACCCCAGCACCCTCCTCCATGCTGCTACTTGCTCGAGCTATATAAAATCATGGACTGGAGCCTCTTGTTCTCCTGGTTTCTTGGCCTCCTTTTTCTCCACCTTCTTGGTTTCCCTCAGTTTTTTGGCTGTTTTCTTCATTTGCAAACCTCGGTTTTGTAGTTTTTCCCAGCACTCTTCCAGTTCGCCTGACAATTCTGCTGACTCTGCAGGCGAGCTCAGGTCTCCCAGCAGACCACCTGGGAAACAGGAAACGCTCCGAGGGTCTGGATTAACTGAAAGACCGGACTTAGTTCCCCCCTGACTTCTCCATTTCCATCTCCTGATCTGATTTTGGGCCTTTAGTCCTAGCAGTCATAATCGTGCTCACACATGGAAGTGGCTGGAGGCGAGCAGGAGAGCCCCGCATGCCAAGGAGTAAGTGTGTCTTCCTCTGGAAAAGCCTGGGATGTGCACTCAGGCTCTCAGACAAATCTTCCCGCTTTGCTGACACCTGATTTGACAAAAGCTCGGCTTTCTGAGGCCCTGCAGAGCAGGGGTGGTGCTCACAAGGCAGCTACCCAGTGGCCTTGAACTTGCTCTGGGCCTGGCACCGTCAGGCCCCTCGTTCCTGGGTGTCAGGAGCCCCCGTGTCTGGGGCTCCCTTGCGGTGTTCTGCTCGGCGGGCTGAGGAGCGGAGTCCCGCAGCAGCACCAGCGGTGTGCCCGCAGGCCTGGGAGAGCCCCGAGCGAGGCGTGGGGGCTGTGTCAGCAGCTTCTTCACAAAATCAGAATATAAACCCCAGATTTTGTCTATGTTGAGGATCTGACAAAACTTCTGGTGCCATGTCCTTCTGTAGGCAGGAGCCTCAGGCGTGAGGGGCGGGTGGTGGGGGCCGGGCCAGCAGCCTCCGGCCTGCCAGACCCCGCTGGAGCTGCTCGGGCTCGGCCCTGAGCTGGGCACTCGGCTGCCGTGTGTGCCTGTCCCTGTCCCCGCTGTCTGTGTGTGCACCTCTGCCCGAGCGAAACCCTTCCTCTGCGTGGCCGAGAGGTGTCAGGGAATTGTCTTTGTGTCTGCACCGTGGAGCTGGTTGTGCTGCTTTTGAAATACTACCCTCCCCGAGCAGTGGCTGGAAGTGCACAGCTCCAGCTACAAGCAGTGTACAAAGTGAAGTGTAATTTAACCTAAACGTGAGGGACAGGGCGGAATGCATGGGCCGCATATGGGCGTCTCTGCCGTAAAAGCGCTGTCTTTTCCTCTGTGGTTCTGGATGTGATCCTGGCAATATCTGCTCCTGCTGTTTCCATATTTTCTCCTTTCTCCGCCTGGTTGCTGTGCCAGGCCAGCAGCACTTGGTTACAAAGCACCCCGGTGTGCCGTGGAAGTGGCCCTGGGACAGGGCTTGTCCTGGCACCCCAGGAGGATTTCCCAGAGAAGTGGGTCACCTAGAAAGTGCATCCAAGAATAGCTCTCAGGAAATAAATATCCCCTTCCCCCTGACCTCCCGATTCCCTGGCTCAGCCGAGGTCTCTCAGGGTTTTGGACCTGTGCCTCGTGACTTACACAGCCATTGCCGCCCGCACCCCGCCTGCCTGCCCTCTTCCAGCTACCCTGCCAGACTGCAAGGAAGGCTCATGCGCCCAGAGATGTGGGTTTCTAGCTGAGATGGGGAAAAAATTCAAGCTGTAGGAGGGGGAGGAGAGGGGTGAGGTGTCTGCAAGCTCCCGCTGTGGCACGTATCCTCGGGGTGTGCGTCACTGCGGGGTTTCTGGTGACGGCTACTGCTGGAGCTGGCTGCTGCGGCTGTGGGAGGCTCAGTTACGGCACTGCCCTGACGGGCACGGGGCAGGAAGGCGGCAGGGGGTCAGCGGGACCGGGGATTAAGGTCATGAAAATGGTACTGGGGCGTTACAGCTTGCTGACGTCCCCGTGGCTGGCGGTGCGGAAGGCGTCTGCCTGTGGAAGCCGGGTCCGGTGTGCCCAGGACGGGGCGAGTGGGAAACCTGCGGTGTGAAGTCAAGAGCTGGAGACGCTTCCCGAGGAGTTGCCGTCTGGGTGCGGGAGGGAGCGGGGGCTCGTGCCCAGCGTCCCCGCCGAGGGAGGCAGGCTGGGCGCCACGGGCCGGGGTGCCCGCTCCCTCCCCAGTGCCTGCAGCCCCAGAAACGAGCTGATGAGGGATAATTAGAGCATTCAAAGGGGCAGGGTTTCGTGATTGTGTGTGCATTAACGGGGAATGAAGCAGAGCACAAATCCAGTCAAACATGTTGCCGTCCTGTGAGAAGTGTGCGAGGGCTAAAGGGTGCTGAGGCTCCGGTGAGAGGAGATGGCCCTCTTTCCCATTCATGTATTTTGTATTATAAAATGACTGCAGTTGTCATAGCAACATAAAGGGAGCAGATCTCATTACTGAGGCCTGGCCACATTATTTTCTCCAAGGAATTTCTTCTTTTCATTATTTTTCTCCAAAGGTCAGTTATCCTCTGAGGCAGGGTGGGAGATTCTGCGAAAGGTGAAGCATATTCATGGCAGAATTCCCCTGGTGGAATTTACAATCATTTTGCTTTTTTATACTTGTAGAAAGATTTCTTTTAGTATAACATTTTCTTTTAACCCTTTCTGTGTGAAGCCTGGCTGCTCTGCACATCAAACCGGGCTAGTGACTAAGAGGCTTTGCACCAGGATTTTCTGCAGAAAGCAGAGAATTAGTGTCAAATCATGCTTTTATTATAATACAAACCCAAGTGTGTCATACTGCATGCGCGCATTTCTCTTTTTGTTTGCCTTTACCAGCTGCACAAACTATAAGAACTATTTCAAACTTTGTCCTGAATCTGTTTCTTTTCTTTTTGTAAAGCGGCCGCTGTCAGCCAGGGTCCAGCCTGCGTCCTGGGGCGGGCTCTGACCAATGCGCGGGGCTGGGGCCGGGAGCTCTGCTTGTAAATCACACGTACTTCTCTAATCTGTCACTTTGACTATGCGGGTGCTCCGCTCAGCTGGAGGCACAGGAAAATAGAAGCACAAGCAGGGCGCTGGGCGCTGGTTGCGTGTCGGCGTGAGCCCCGGGGCGCGGGTCAGCGGCATTGCTGCCATTTCGTGTGTAAATGTAACATGAGCGATTCTGACGGCTGCGTTTCATCAATTCCAGAATTTCACAAAAACACCCCAGTTCCTTTTCAAAGAATATTTCCCATTACCTAGTTATTAAAGCTTTTAAACAAGCATTCCAAGTCTAACTGCCAACACATATTTTCTAAATATAATCTAAAAGAGGAATGATAATACCTAGCCAAAGAGAGAGGAATGCAAATTGTACCTCTGTGGTATTATATCCATGAGGTAAGGCAAAAGACCTCTCTAGCTCTCCGATACGTTTCTTACGAGGTTGCCAAGGAGTTATTCCAGCTTTGCAGAGTTTTCAAGGATCGCGTATCCTGAGATATGAGAGAGACAGAATCAGACGCACTGAAGGAGAGAGTAGTTCTGTGTTTTCTTGTAGGATGCAGAGACCTGCAACGTCTCAGAAAGTTTTCTAAGAGGATGGATGTATTTTTGTGCATATAGCCGTGTAGAATTACTGTTTTGTCTTTCTGTTCCCATATATTTGTAAATAATTGTGGGATATTACATACACGGAGGGTCTTGAATTCCGCTCACACCTGCACCACGTGCGCTGCATTAATGCTGTGCTGTTGGAGGGAAGGGATCTCTGGTCTCTGGCGTGCAGGAGGCTGGCCCATCAAGCTATACAGCATAGTCTTAAAGAAGTAATTAAGTTTGATGTCCTGCTGTTATTTTTAATTTCTTTGATTTAACGTGGGTAAGCTTAACAGTCCTAATATAATACTGAAACAGCACAGAAATTCATCATGTCTCTTCCCTGTTACAAAGAAGAAAGTGGAAGGAACTAGCAGTAAGCAGGGGAGGCTGTGGAGAGCATATGGTCGTCAAGTCTTTACTCATTAGTGGAAATCTGCCTGAAAATGGGATCACTTTTTGCTATAAACCTCAGTCGTGCCAAAAGCCAGGATTTCCCAGAATGACTTCTTTGTGTGCAGCAGAGCACCAGAGCGCGTGTTCAGCCGGCTGCCAAAGAGTTAAGCTGGAGACGAGGTCTGGGAAGGCAGGAAAGCCGGTGGCGGAGGCACGGAGGCAGGAGCCAGTTCCAGGCACGGAGGCAGGAGCCAGTTCCGGGAGCCCAGGCTGGACAGCAGCGGGGTGTGGGGCTGCTGGCGACCGCTGGGAGGGTCCCTGGCTCACCCGCTCTGCCTTCGGCTGCTCGGGGCCGAAGCCCTGTCCCTCGGGCTCGGAGGGCTCCTCTTTGGCCTGTTTGGTGCCTTCACAGGGAGGTGCCCAGGGCCTCCCGGTGCCCCAATCCGCAGAGCATCACCTTGGCGGGGGCCGGGCCGGCTCACACGGCCGGAGGGGCTGTGGCGATGCCGTCCCTGGAGCCGCGGTGATGCCCGGGGAGCCTTGGCCAAACACATCGGCTCTCGGGAGCTCCCAGGGTCTCTGTGAAGTCGGTGTGAGAGATACCGTCCTCACAGTCCTCTAGGAAGGTATCGGGGCATTGCTCGAGCTGGCCGGGCCCTTCGGAAATGGGCAGCTCTGCAGGGAAAGGAGGGGACGTTCTAGCGCCTCGCAGCCTCTCCTCCACCCCAGTGTTCCCGCTGTAGAGGCCAGGGCAGAGGAGTTAATAATACTGACCCACTCCAAAGGTGTCTTTTAAAAATTAATGAATGCTAATGAATCCCCCTAGCTGTAAAAATAATAATAATAATGCCTGGCCATTTTACAGCACTTCTCATCAACAGTGCTCATAATAATTTAGCATGTGTGTCAATACTGTCTGCAGCAGTGGCAAAGCCATTACCACGGCCAGTGCTAGTGCAGGCGTTGTGACTTCGATTTAGATGTCCATTTTCTGTAAATCACATTTTGCATGCAAAGCGAGTATTTGCATATGCAAATGAGCAGGCATCTAAGTGGCCATGTGTGCTTGCTAATATCTACTTTGCATGTTCGCTTATGGTAACTGCTTGGTGAACAAGAGCATGTGGATTTGTGTGTAGCGACCGCGGCACGCTCTTTATGATGGCAGAAGAAAACCAAGTAAATCAAAATGTGCCTTGATTTTAAAATGATTTAGAAAGCTCTAGGTATTATTTTAAAAAAAAGATCAGCTGAGAGCTATACCACCCCGGCAGGCTTTGGTTAGCGCACGAGAGCACAACGCCCCGTCAGAAATCCCAGCAAAGCCAGGATTTGTAATGAACACATACATTCCAGCTGAACTCTGGCACTGCAGATGCCGTGACAATTAGGTTGATCTGCCAGGTGATATTGCTGTGCAGCATTTCACTTCGTATTCATCACAGGCTGAACCGCTTCTTAATTTTAATTGCATGCTGCAGCAGGTAGATGGTGTCATATCACATGCGCTTCAGAGCGAGGCAGAATGCTCGGAATAGATTATCAACACAGGTTATTATAGGGCTTTTAACTGTGCATTTAGCAGTGGTAGATGTAAAGCTTTTAGCTTGCACTCCTGTTTATTAATTAATAAAGGGCTCTGTTCTGACATTACTTATGTCCTCCCGTGTCTCTCGTTTTAGATGCGGGTCTCATGTAAAATGATAAGTAACCCACTGCACTTCTCACGAAATTCACTTAGAGCTGGCGGCCTTCCTGCCAGGCGCATGCCAGGATTCGCGCTGCTGTCTCCTCTTTGGCAGCGTCTCCTCCCGGACCCCTTGTCAGCTCCGCGCCGGCGGTTGGCACGGGGCCGGGGGGACGCGGCGCCGCGGGCGGCTGGGCAGGGCCAGAGCCACGGCCTCGCCTGGCACGGTCCAAGCCCTGCTCTTGGGGACTGTCCTGTGGAGGAGCCTCCTCCGAGCAGTCCTTGCTCCTCTCCGTGGTGGTGGCTCCACCCGTTCGGAGGGAGGGAAGATTCAAAGGCGGCGCAGAGCATCCCGCAGCCATGTGGCGCAGGGCGCGCCTGCCAGGGCGGGACACGGGCGTGATCTCACCCAGGCTGTGCCCCCTCCCTCGGTTCCTCGAGGACGCTGCTCCGGGACTGCGGCAGCTCTCGCCGTGGAGGACAGGTACCTGTGCCATGCTGGTGCCCCAAGGAGGTGCAGGGGATCTATCTGCGGTGAAGGCTGGCCCCAGCACTGGCCTCTGCGCCACGCAGCCCCTGTCCAGATTTTCAACTTGCCCCAAGTTTGTGGTGTTGGGGTCGGGAGTTTTGTGTCCTCCTTCATGGCGAGAGGAGCCTCTGCATCTCCTTCAGCAGCTGACGTGGTTGGAACTTGCCTCTGACTCGCTTCAGGCACAGGCTGCTCTGCTGGTGCCTGTCTCCTTTGCAGCCTTTTTTTTTTTTTTTTTTCCCTACTGTCTTGTGGTGGGCCAATAACTCACAACAGAAACAGCTTCTTCTGATTAGGATCTGTTCAGGTATTTTTGTATCTTTAGCTCTAATTTGGATGACAAATCCCCAATAGCTGCGATAGCGAGAAGAGAAATGTGTGCCGATAGTTAAAGCAGAATGAAGTGGTGTGATAATGTGGTGTTTGTGCTTATTGCAAACATGTGCTGAATCGAGAGAGCCTCTGCCTCCCAGCAACCCCAGGCTGCGCTCCTCTCCTCTCCTCTCCTCTCCTCTCCTCTCCTCTCCTCTCCTCTCCTCTCCTCTCCTCTCCTCTCCTCTCCTCTCCTCTCCTCTCCTCTCCTCTCCTCTCCTCTCCTCTCCTCTCCTCTCCTCTCCTCTCCTCTCCTCTCCTCTCGCTTCGAGCAAGGGGCAAACCCAGATGCAGCCTGAGCTGCAGCTCCGGGCGTGAGGGATCCCAGTGAGCGGCCCCGTCCTCTCCTCGCATCGGGTGGAAAAGCCTGGAGATACATTTTCGCTGTAAAAAGTTTGAGGAAAAATGTTCAGGGCTTGGCGCTGCGTCTCCTGTGCTCCTCATGCCCCCAGCTCCAGGGGAGCCTGGGGGGCTGGGGGCCAGCAAGGTTGTTTCTGCCCCCCAGTCCCTCTGTCCCCGCCGGGTGCCAGCAGTGCCACGCACCGGGCAGGGTGGCAGCGGCAGAGCCGCGGTGCTCTCGGCCTCTGCTCCTCCTCTGCTCTGGCTGTCACCACTCCAGCCTCTGCAGGCTGGGGAGAAAATTCCTGGTGCTAAATCCCGGTCCTGGAATCACTGGCTCAACCTAATTTGGCAGCTGATGCGTCGGCCCGGCCCAGGATTAGCATTCCTCCAAGGTGCAGCAAACGTTAAGCAGATGTATCAATAGCAAGAATATTTTTTTCATGGATGTTGAAGGTTTGTTTTCATTAGGTATTCTGGAAACGTTGCTCTTTGTGCCTGAGTATTTGGGTTATGGAGCATACTGCAAGCCCTGAAATTTGCTTTTTTTATTTAAGTTTTTTCTGACTTGAAAGGCTGGTTTTTATAACAGGTCAATTTCAGACCATTTGATATTGATATATGAAGATCCGCAGGGATTATTGTAATGCATTTTTCATCCTGCTGTGATAGTATCATATAAGGAAAATGGGACTGACTGTTAAGTACAAATTGAAAAAGACATGGTCATTTAAGATAACTCCTTATCTGTATACAAGGAAATGGTATCAGGGAAATAGACCACCAGTTGACAGAAATAAATTTTGCCTCAGGCTCCTCCTTCTCTTCCCAGCTGCTCAGGCTTTCCCTTTCCCTTTCCCTTTCCCTTTCCCTTTCCCTTTCCCTTTCCCTTTCCCTTTCCCTTTCCCTTTCCCTTTCCCTTTCCCTTTCCCTTTCCCTTTCCCTTCTTTCCCTTCTTTCCCTTCTTTCCCTCTCCCTCTCTCCCTTGTCCTATCCCATTAGGGTGTCTCTCCCCAGGGCTCGGTGGGCTCAGCCATCAGCCTGGTGGGCCCAGCCCTGCCCGGGCGGGGGGCAGCCCCACGGAGCACAGGGACCCCCCGGTGCGGCTGTGGCCGGTCCCTGCCCCGCCGCGCTGCCGGAGCCACGGGCTCCGCCGGTGTTCTTGGGACGAGCTCCTCAGAGGGACACCCGGAATTTATTTGCCTGTGTCTGGATGTGCTGGAGTAAGTGGAGGAACTTAATGAATGATTTCTTTAGTTGAGTGAGAACTGTTTGTTTTTATAGCCCTTATAAAAAGATAGGAAACAAACTCAGTAAGCCAAGTCACACTCAATCCAGTCATATTTTTTTATTCCTGGCATTTTATCTCAACTCACTCTATTTTAATAAGCTATAAATCAGGGCTTATTACGATGGTGTGAACAGTGTCAATGGGCCCTCTTAGCGCTCCCAGGAATGACACCGCACTGCCAGTACCTTTCTGCAGACGGTCTGGCGTTTCGCTGGCTGGTGGAGCTTGTTGGAGAGTCTTCCTCACAGAAAGCTGCAAAACCCATTTGAATTTATGAGCGTTTTGGAGTCTGAACAGGAAAAGTGTGTTTTTCCAGATCCTGTGAGGTAATCACAGTGCGATGACATATGTGGCAGTTCCCTGTACGCTGCCACACGCTATGAGAGCGTAATCTGCAGTGCTCTCTCCTCCTCGGTGATTATTATATCCCGTTTGGACTCCAAGCGTTTTGACCATTAGTAGAATGAGGGCGATTACAATTTGGCATAAGGCACTGCAGACAGAAGCCAATGTTTAGAGACAGTGGTATAAGAGAAGTCCCATAATTGGAGCTGTAGGGCTGAGTTTGCCAGAGTATCTGTTGCTGGCACCAGACACTTCTTGGCGCCGCACCTATTGTAGCTGCACTTTGGCCCACACCTTGTTTCATACTGAGCCTGCAATTAAAATACAATCAGTTGTCCCTGTCCAGCCCCTGGGTAGCAGTCGTGCAGCCCAGATTCCTGTACGTGCCCAAACGGCACTCGAGGTGTCCGCGGTTTGACGCCGCACGCTCCTGCTGGCACTTCTGCCAGGGCTCACGTACAAATCCGGATGAGAACTTCTCGAGCTTTGATTTAGCATCAAGGCAGTCCCAGAGCAAAACCCCTGCCCTGCAGCACGGCACTCCTGTCTACTCTCCCAGGACTTCGGGGCTTCGTGTCTGCAGCTCTCGGGTTCCCTTCATGTTACCCCTGGGCACTCGGCATCGATTGCTTTAGCAATGACTGTCTGTTATTATTTCCTTGTTGAATTTGTATTTCTGTGTCCTATTTCCCAGTAGTGATACGGGGGGACAAAGCAGCCTTTCAGTGCTGCTCAGCCCTTCTTGTCTGAGGTATGAAAGGCTGTGAAAGGCTCTGAGAGAGGCACGCATGATGATACCTGGGCAGGAAGGATGGCAACGAGGAGTTGGGGATGTAAGAGATCTCTCGGCAGCTGGAAATGTCCTCAGAAAATTCCAGCCAGATCGAGGTTTGCTGCAGCAAAGCAGGAACTGCCTCTGCCTCCAGAGAGAGTCTGTGTGTGCTTCAGCTGCCCTTTGCCCAAGAGACTCTCTCTGTGCTGGAGACGCTGCGGATCCTCATCTGCTGCCTTTCCTGGGCTTTCCTGGAGGTGCGAGGTGGCTGTGTGTGCTGCCAAAAGCTTTGTTCCTGGGCAGAACGTCAGGAGCCGGCGCGGCGGTGGGGCCAGCAGTGGTGGGGAAGCTCCGTGCTTGGCTGTGGGGGGGAGACCGTTTGCTTCTTGGAGAAACGTCATCCCAGCGTTCTGTCCAGAGCCCACACCTGGCGGCACTGGGCCTTTCACTGAGCCCATTGCTTCGTGTAACTGACTCAACAGCATGCTTTATAATTAAAATATTATAGCTGGAAATGTTGACTATCTTCCAAATGTGCCAGGAGGCTTCTGTTTGCAGGGCTTGAAGCGTAAGCTGGCAGGGAAGGCTGGTGTGGAGCAAAGACAAACGCGTTTATGTTGGGCTGGGCACTGTCTCCTGCTCTAACATCTCTCTAATTCACACAGCCCTGCTGTTGCTTGCATAGCCCGTAATTTCCTTCACACCTAATTGAACTTTGTTTTAAAGTCTTTTGTCTGACTAATGTCCAGAGAGTGTTCTAACATGGACTCTCTGGCCTTTCCTTCTGGTTCTCCATCAATATTTACAATGCGGGGCTTTGGGGAAGCCGCCACCGCCTGCTGCCTGGCGAGGGCAGGAGCTTGAGGGAAGGGCTGAATGGGAGCGCGGGGCTCCGGGGTGGTGGGAGGGCAGAGCGGCGCTCTGAAACCCCGCGGAAACCACCGGAATCGGGGCTGAATCCTGCAGGAAACATCCCGACAGCCCTGCCACGGTGCTGAGGGGCTGCAGCTCAGCCCAGCGCTGGGGAGGTCCCTGGCCAGCAGCAGCCACCGGTGGCCATGCTCCCACTGTGCGTGAGCTTCAGGATGGGGCCCCGTTGGAGGGGCGAGTGCTTCGAGTGGGGTCCCCTGTGCTGTCACCCCGTGCCTCTGCTGTGACCTGCCCGTCAGCTGGGAACAGCCGTGTGTGCGGGGGAATGGGCTGTCTCTTTCTTCAGGGGCTGCTTAAGACTGCGCATGGAGATAAGCAAATTATATGGCCTTAAATATCTGTGGGATCTGTGATTCTCCAGACAGCCATCACGGCAGGGCTAACAAGGGCACTTTAACCACCGAGTCAGGCATTTCTATTGCAGAGATCCTTGTCTCAGCCTTTCCCCTGGGAGAAGAGCAGGCAGCAGGTTTGTTGAAGTACAGTGCGCTTTTTTTTTTTTTTTAATTTTTCAAAGTGAAATTCTTGTTTTTCTGCTATTGCTAAGGAAACTGAACATTTTGTCCTTGCTGGGCCCTGAGCTCCAGCTGCGGTGGAAAAGGCTCCACGTGCGGCTCAGCGTCTGCGCTGGGGAGAAGCAGAGACGTGGGGACAGCCCCGGAGAGACGAGAGCTCCTGCGGGACCCTGGGCAGGGGACGGGGACGGGTGACACCCAAACCAGGGGCGCAGAAAGGAGGAGGAATAGGCCAAGCGTCCTTCCCTGCACGTGCGGAGGAGATGGGGTGCCTGGGCGAGGCTTCGCCAGCCCCGCGCGTTCGGTTTCAGGATCTGGCTGGGGCGAGGAGGATGGGGCCAGGCAAAGCGGTGACGACAGCGGGATCTCTGCGTGGCCTCGTGCAGCCCCGCTCTGCGCCCCGTGGCCACCCCTGGCCATGAGCGCGGCCGCTTGCCGGGGGGGACGCTGGTCGTGCCTCTCCCCACCGCCGTGGCCGCACACCACGCCAGGGCCTGCGGGCCGGGAGCCGGGGAGGAGCGCTCCTATCATGGGTCTATTGATTTATCAGCTGTTCCTTGCGGCTGGCAGGGAGGATAATCCTCATTAACACACCCATTATTGCTGTGGCTCCTCGGGAAAGAGTTCTGATTTAATTCTAGCTGTTGAAAAGTGCTTTTGAATTAGTAATGTTTATCTAACACGGGAAACTCTAGGTCACCTGGGATAGTTCACAAGTGGTGTCTTGTGTTTTGGAGGAAAGGGAAAAAAAGGGGTTTTAAGAGGCAAAACCCTCCAGCGAGCTGGGTCGGAGGCTGCAGGAGCACACAAGCTACAGAGCCGGGCGCTGGGCAGTGACCTGTTCCGAGCGGCGTCCCACATTGCAGGCACAGATTTTTCTGAGCACGAGGGCTGATGAAGTGGCAGGAGAGTTCCCACGCAGAGCCAGAGGTGGGAGCAGCCCCAGGGGGCTGTGTGGGGCAGCTCCCTGCCCGCGGCTGAGCTGTGCCCCGCCGAAGGCTCTCGGCTGCCCCAGCCCCTGCCGCCGGCCCTGCGGGGTTTCACCCAGGGGTGCTGTGGGAGAGAAGAGACGGGCGACGTGCTGGGTGCTGGTCCCGGGGAAGCGGCCCGGGACCCACCTGCGAGGTGGGATCCAGCCGGGATCCCTCGGAGCTGGCGGCTGCGTGTGGTGGTGCCCAGCACCAGTGACATGAGGGCCCTGGCCTGACTGGGAGCTCATCCTGCGCCATCCCAGCACCAGCAAGATCTTAAACCAGGGCCTGGCATCCCCCACTCGCCCCCAACCCTCTCCTCCTCACTGTAGCCGCTGTTGCGGGAGGATCCCCGCGCGCTCAGGGTGATTTTCAGAGGGCTGAAGGATATTATTCTCTCTGGCAGACTCATCAATACTTTTAATTAGCTTTTTTTACCCTGCTTCCATTCCCTTCATAGATATCAGCCTTTTAACAGATTTGAGTATGTTTTGAACTGCCATACTCAATGCCATTTAAATCACTTCTCAAGGGCACTGGGCCAGGGATGTGCAGTGGCAGTTTAAAAGGATTAGAGCCCTTTGTTTTTTCACAAGTGGTTCAATTTACAAAAGATCAGGGTTCAAGACCTGCACACTATAAAGTGACTTAAAGCCATGAAATCTATTTCTCACTAATTCTAGATTACTCTCTACTTAGGAGCCCAGGGTGCCAAAAATGGTGGTTTTTGTTAAAATGATATGAAATCCTAATGCAAGTCCTTTTAACCACTATTGCATAGTATACAGTGTCATGCAAATTCCGGACCTATGCGAGCAATTATGTAGCAATGAACATGATCATTTCGATTAAACCAACACATGTTTTCAAAGATTTTATTTAAAGCAGATAACCGTAAAACTTTGTCACTTAGCTTCTCCTCTCGGGCATACGCACAATGCGTTAAACACCCCACGTATCTCTTTTGTAAAGTCTGAGCATTAATTGCCCACTGCTCATTCAAGCAAAGCCCCCATTGAGGTAAATGGGATTTTGTCTGAATAAAGACTGCAAAATTGGACCTCTTGTCTGTAGGCGAGAGATAGGAGACCTATTTGTATTTTAGGGTCTCCCACTGCAAAATTGGAGCATTAAGGAAGATGGGTTTTCTGTTAAAAAAGTTTTATCTTACTCAGCATCGTACTTGTAATTTGAAATGGAGAGAACCGGTGGCCCACGCCATCATGAATAAAGAACAGTGGGAGAAACTGGGTCAGGCTGGCAAGAAGGTAGGAGCTGCCCCGATTGTTTTTCTCCCAGCCATTAGCTTCACAAGAGAATCCTTTTTCTCACTGGACGACTGTACTTTATTTTTCTAAAGCAGTATCCCTCTGACAACCAAAAAGGAATACTGCATCTGCAAATGAATGGTGCCTGCAAAGAGACAACATGAAATTTTTAAAAAGCATGGTAATAAACGCTATTCAAAAAAACACAATCTCTGAAAAACACGGCCTATTGAAATGACAAGCCGAAAATCATTTGCTAAGCACTGAAATGGCCCCTTTTGTCACCCCAATCCTTCTGTTGACAGTTACCTTTCAATCCTACAATTGTGCAGTAAGTACTGATTTTTATTCAATGTTCTATTCACCCTGCGTATTAATGAAAAGAAAAAAAAACTTGTAAGAATAGCCTTTAATAGGCTGATAGACAAGGCTCCCCTATTCTCCTGCTAGAGCTCCTCTTATCAGCTTCTCACAGTATTGCTTGCTTGCTCAATTCTTTCCCTTTTCTAAACTTTGCTCACCCATCTGGGCTTTTTCTCAACTGAGATGGAAACATTTTTATTTCAAAAGTCTCACTGACCTTTTCTTCTCCTCAAGACAGCATGTTAGGTAAAGCACTAACCTCAGACGAGCCTTTTTTTAGGCTCAAAGACTACAACGGGCGGATCTGGTCTCAGCTCATCTGAAAGGCAGCCTGATCCGAAGACCGGGGCTGGAGGGGTTGTTCCCCCAACGCTGCCGAGCTCTTGGGGGCCAGGCGTGATGGGGCAGCAGCTCCCACCACCCCAGAGCCACTGTTGGAGAGAGCAGGAGTGGAGCTCACCCTCGCGTACCCTTCCTGGCCTCCCCGGCAGTGCAGCGAGCCCCGCGCCCGGTATTTGTGTCTGTGGGAGCCCTGCTCCTGATATTTGTGCCAGTGGGAGCCCCTCTCCTGATCTCTGCTGGTGGGAGCCCCAGGGGAGGTTCCTGGGGCTTGTCACAGCTGCTTGGTCTCACAGTTGCCATCGTCAGCATGACCGTTCCCATTCCTTGGCCAAAGAAATGGCTTTTATGTAGTTGTTGCAGTTAGAAAGTGTGTAGTGAAACCTGGGCAGCATTATCCTTGGCTGAGAGTATCAGACGATAATTCTCGAAAGCAGTAATGAGTAGCTTTGCCCAAACCTGGCAATTATATTTATTACAATTAAAAATCACCTTTGTTGCACATGTGCCCGATCCGTGCCTGCAGGTCGCATCCCCACTCACACCAGAGCGGGTGGTCACGGCTTTGTGGGGGGCTGCCCTCAGCCCAGCACCCTCGAGAGGCTCTGGAGCGGGGGTCCCAGCTCTGCCCACACCTCTGCCAGTGTGGCATCAGCCCTGCGGCTTCCCGGGGTGGGCTGATGGCCTCTTTGGCAGGGCCGGGGCAGCCGGAGGGCTTGAGCTGGCCCAGCACCGGCTGCCCAGCACCGGCTGCCCACCTCCAGCTGCCCACCACTGGCTGCCCACCTCCAGCTGCCCACCTCCAGCTGCCCACCTCCGGCTGCCCACCTCCAGCTGCCCACCTCCAGCTGCCCACCACTGGCTGCCCACCTCCGGCTGCCCACCTCCGGCTGCCCACCACCGGCTGCCCACCTCCAGCTGCCCACCACCGGCTGCCCACCTCCAGCTGCCCACCACCTCGGCCGGGCCGGGTCTCCGGGACCCTCGGCCCGGGGCAGGCAGTGTGTGTGTCGGCTGCCGAGCGATGCATCCCTCTTGCTCTGGAGGGGAGAAGCCTCCTCCTTCCCCGCATTCCCCACTCATGCAGTTTTTCTTTCCAGTAGAGAAATTCAGCACATAACCATCCAGGATTGCAGAAATGTAAACAGTCTGTGTTACATGTCTTCAAATTACAGCCCCGCTGCTCTACACATGTGCAGCTAATCGAAGCCCTCTGCTCGCGGGGGCCCCGGTGCCAGTGGCTGCCCGGTGCTCCCTGCCCCGGTCCCCCCGCCACCGGGCTGCCTCCCACACCCTGCCGGCCCCGCCGCCATCGCCGAGGGCAGCCCGAGCTGGCCCAGCCGCCCTGCGAATATTAAACAGGAGAAGTCTACTTAGAGGTTGTTTGAATAGAGGAAATTGTTTTACATTGTGATGCAATATTTCCACACCGGGGTCTCATTTATGCAGCATATTAAAGTCAACACACTGCACATCTATCTCCATAAGGAGCCGGGCCCATTATCCCCAGTTACTTTTAAGCAGTCTTTGGCTTAGTTCTGACGTGCCTGCCAGTGCCATATATCATGGGGAATGCAGTTCTTTAAACTGCAGTTCGTGATTGATAGTTTAACCTTTTTCTCTGAGGTTAATTCGATATATGCTGGTGTAAACTATAAACCAAAGCTCCAGCCTGTCGGGAGGAGGTAATCTACATGGCACTCTTTATGAGATCTCAGGTGCTGCAGTAATTACACCATCTTCTCCTCCTCCTCCTCCCTCTGCTACTTCTCCCTCCTGGCCAGAGGAGGAGGAGGAGGCTGCTCACCGCCCGCCAGCACCCGAGGGCTCCAGCACTGACCCTGCTGCGGCACAGGATGCTGGTGCCAGCTCCAGGTTCCACTGCTCTTCCCGCAGTCGTGCTACGGCTTCCCTGGCGCGGCCGGACTGTGGCGTGGCCGGGCCTCGGGCTGCTCCCAGGCACGTTCCTTCCCGGAATCCTCGTGCTGGTTGGAAACAGAGGTGGAAGTGGCGGGGTGGCGAGCGCCTGTCTCAGCGCAGTGTGGTCCTTCCACGGAGCTGGGGGATGTGAGGCCAGCTCCCTCTCCCACCGCGTCTTCGCAGGGTGTTTCTGAGCCCCTGGCCCCTCCGCTCTCACTCGTCACAACCAGATGCCACAGATAAGCCCAAGGCAGGAGCCTCACTGCTCTTCCTGCCCCAGCCTCTGCTGTGGGAGGGCAGCGAGATCCCATCCTGCAGCTTGAACCTCACTTGGTTTCTTTATTTTTCTCTTCCCTCTCTCATTTATTGCTTTAGTTCCTCGGGTGGAAAGCAGAGGGTTTGGAGGGATGTACTGCCTTCCAGTCACTCTTCTGGAGCATCTTGTCAGCAGAGCCCGTGGCAGAGAGAAGGGGGGTGGTGGGGTGTGTGTGCGTGCAGTCGGAGGGGGCTGCTCCTCTGCGGGAGCGGGGACCTGCCCAGCCACCCCCAAGGCCAGGGTACGCCCCGACGCGGCACAGGGCTGCGTGGCGAGGGGTGTCCCCCGGGCTCCTGGGCAGGGCGAGGCTGCGGGTGTCCGGACGGGGGATATTCACCTCTTCAGGCCCAGACGGGGACTTTGTCTTGGGGATTGTTCAGGAGATGACAGGCTTCCCCTGGAGCTGGGAGGATCTCGCTGGATCGAGAGACTGCGGGAAGGAGATGGGCTGGCCAGGGAGGTCATGGGGCAGCTGCAACTTGGGGGGATACGGGAGGGCCCTTGTTCCAG
The DNA here is from genome assembly GCF_965140245.1 of Athene noctua. Taxonomy (NCBI): domain Eukaryota; kingdom Metazoa; phylum Chordata; class Aves; order Strigiformes; family Strigidae; genus Athene; species Athene noctua. The sequence continues at coordinate 737,337 of NC_134053.1, forward strand.
GCAGAGCGCCAGAGTTTGTATTTGCAATTTTTCATCTTTATAAATGAAAGTGAAGGGCACCTCTGGTCCCTGAGCCTCACCACCATGGAGCCTCACGCTGTGGTCTGTTCGTATCAGAGATTTACAGAGGCCAGCTCTTCCCAGGCACTCCTGCCTCCGATCGGGGAGCTCTTCATGGATGTAGCCTGGAGCTGGGAGGCCACCCAGCTTGTCAGCTCTTGCGGGGACACTGGAGCGAGCGCCTGCGTGGCCACTGGCCCTGCCAGAGCCTGGTCCCCCGCCTTTCCTAACGGGACTTGGGACACCCTGCTCCCGAGCCGCTCCCGGGCCGAGCGCGGTTGGGTGGGAGCAGGTCTGCAGCGGGTCTGCCGTCAGCTCCGGCCCTCCCTGGTGTGGAGGGACTCGCTGTGGCTGGCCGGTGACTGCGTGTGGCACTGCTGCAACCCGCTCACACTCTCCAGGAGCGGCTGCGGTTCATGCGTCTTTCTGGTCGCTGTCCCCAAAGGGTCATTATTTCCATAGGAAATAACTATTTCTGCTCAAGATCAATAAGATTTTGTGGAGAAAAAGGAAGAATTTTAAAGGCTTGGTTTAATTTAATCTATTTCTTTGCAGGACGCTCCCTTTGGTAACAATAGGAATTCGATTCCTGCCAGAGCAGACTCCTTAATTAGACCCCACAAAATGAACAGTAACGTGTCTCTGGGCTGAAATTCTCCCTTTCTGGAGCTTGCAGAAAGGAGGGAGTTTCTAACTCATAATTGCATCTGAATGCAAATGGCTGTGCCAATGTGAATATATTAAAAGCAGCAGCGTCAGCAATCACTGTGAAAAAAATACATACAAATGAGGCACTAGCTTATTGCTCCATTTGGATGCTGTGAAATGGCACCTTATTGTGTTATTATAAGATTTCTTGCTTAGTTAACAGAAAATGCTTACAATTAAGTCTGAACTCATTTAGGGCTCAGACTAATTCACATTAGAGAAAGGATGTGACCTCGGCTCCAGATCTCTTTTCTCCGTCTCTCGCTGTACGTGGTGGTGGCGCGGCTCGAGGCGGAGGGTTGGGGAGGCACCACGCTCCGTTCCCCGTCCCGGCAGCGACCGGCGTGAGGAGATGCAGCGCAGGGTCCGTGGGATGCGGCTCACAGCCCCCGGGCTCCTGCTCCGGCCGAGCGGGGCGAGTGTGTCGGGAAGAGCGGGGGATTAGGGCAGGAGAGTGTCGTCTCCTCCCGAGCCTGGGGCTGGGGGGTGCCCACCAAACTCACCTCCTGCCCCTTTGGTATCTGGCGAGCGGCCGAGGCCAGTCCTGCCCCTCCTGCTGCCCACTCCTCGGGGCAGTGCTGTCTGTGGGCCGGGCGCTGCAGTAATCCCCGTCCTGCTGACGGACCAGGGAGGGGGCGAGATGGTGCCGTGCCAAGCGCTTTCTGTCTTTTCTACTTAATTCCCTTCACTAATGTGGTTTGGCCCCGGTGCGTCGTGCGCTGTCAGTCACCTGCAGATCTGCCCCTGCTGCCCGAGCCCCTCGTGCCCAGCCCCGGGCTGGTCCCACGCTGGGGCTGGGGCTGGGGCTGCCCGCGGGCCCTTGGCTTTGCCTGCGGGTGATGGGCCAGGCCGCGGCGGGGCTGGCAGCAGCGCAGAAGGGGGCTGGGGGCTGACCTTCCGCGTGCGTCTCAGGAGATGCGGCTCCTCATCTCCAGCCCACGCCGGGGCATGGGCTGGGCACGGCGGCTGCTGGGAGTTCACAGCAAATGGCCCAAGTCAGCCCAGATCCACCCTGTGATTGCGAGTTTAAAGGATGCCGTGACCGCTCAGTGTTTGGAAGGGCAGGCGCTACTGGCTGGATATCCAAAATTAGTGCAAACTATTGAATTAAATCTTTTTGCATCTCTTTCCTTTTTTATGGCGTGAAATATCATCCCTGGTGCCTTGTGAGGTAAATGAAGCGATGTTAGTGTGTGTATCAAACACTGCAATGATGTACCTTTCAGAACAGCCTCCCCGGCGCATCAAATCAACACTCTGTCTTCCGAGCACAGTTTTAAACATGGTAACTCTGGCAGGGGCCATGTAATGGAGAACGAGAATAAGATAAATATTGGAGAAGGGTTGCACTGTTGAAAGTTCAGTGTGCATCACACAGTTGGGAGCAAAATGATCAGAATTAAGATTGTGATACCCACCTTGATTTTACCATTTCCTTTCTCTGAGCACCAGGCTTTGAAACAATAACGTTATTTAATGATACAACTTCTGTGTGATTTTAATTAGGCTGCATTTTGTGCCTTTCAAAGGGGCAGCTTGTTCAGGGGCTGTGCAGGCTTTTGACTGGGTGGACCAGGGAAAGATGAGCATGGAGTGGGTTTTGCCAGGGTCCCGCTCGCCCCGGGACACCCCCAGTGGCTGCAGTGCTGGAAGGGAGCAAGCCTGTGCAAAGGGGGTATCTGTGCAGGCGAACAGTTGCTCAGCACTGCTCTGTCCTGCCGTCAAAGCCGGCTCCCTGCCCTCTTCCCAAAGGCCTTGGTTGGTCCCGGCACTGTAGTGCCAGGGTGACGTGGGTCAAAGCCCAGGCCCGGCGGCGGGCTCTGCTCCGCAGAGGTATTGTCTGCAGCACGGAAGGAGGAACGGACGCATCTGCCTCTTGCCGTGGCTCTTCCCATGAAGGAATACAGGCGTGCGCAGTTCACCCCCGTCTGTACACGTGGGCCTGCTCCCGCGGTCTGCAAAGCATCTCGAGATGTGGACCCCCTGTTGCTAATTAAGGCACACGCCAGATCTGTCCCCGGGGGGCTGTGCTGGGCTCGGTCAGAGCGCTGCACCTCGGGCCGGCCCGCGAAGGAGGAGGCGCCCGAAAGCCAAGTGTTTGTGCAGTGCTCGCTGTGTTGTACCAGAGGGTGGCAAGAGCCAGGAGAAACGCTGCTCCTGCAGCCTCAGATCCAGAGGACCCCCAAGCTGCTCCCTGGGGGTCCTGCAGCCTCGCCTGGCTCAGTGAGCGGCAGCACCCGCTTCCACGCCGAGGGCTGGATGGAGGGAGCACAGAGAAGTGCAGGACCCCCAGCCAGCCATGCCTTGACCCGGAGAGCCCGGGGTGCTCCGCAGCAGCGAGCCGCAGGACACTGTTTTCAGTGCCCGTCCGTCCTCGGTGGCTGCTGGCGGCTGTCAGGAGCTGAGCCAGGGGTGCCCGGATCCCTGGAGGGGGGTGGGTCTGGGGGGTTTGGACCCCTCCACATGGCCTCAGTGAGCTGTGACATGGGATGAGCCGGTTTAATGAGCTGGAGAGCGCGGTGGGGTTCACCTTACGGGGGTAATTCGCAGCTCCAGGTCTCTGGCCAGCTTAACCCTCCCTGGGACGCTGTCGCCCGTCTAGCGTCCTGTTGGCTCTAACTTACGGTACTGAGGAACACCAGATGCTCCTTTGTGCCGGGGCGTACGTGATTAATTATAAAGGGATGTCAGACAGACTCCCAGAGACTAACAAACGTAGCGTGCCGCAGTTCAGGTACCCGACAGTGTGTGTCAGTCAGCGTGGAGGCGAGCGGACAGGCACCTCGCCAAGCCTCGACGAGGAGGGGTGTCCCCCACGCGCACGTGGCCGGCAGAGCCCGTCCGTGGGCTGCGGCGCAGCGTTGCCCGTGCCCGGCAGCTCTGCCAAGGCTGGGGACTCAGCCCCCATCAACAGCAAGCAGCACGCTTGGCCTCGCGGGTCCTGCACACCCTCGGCTCTTTCCCAGCGACATCATGTGTTGAGGTTGTTCCAGGGAAGCAAACAGGGCCGGACGCTGCCACAGCCGTGCCCCGTCCCTTCCCTTGGCCGCCAGGCTCTGCTGCAGCAGTCCTCCCCGAGCCACCCAAGTATCAACACTTCTCTTGTACAAATAGTAATTGTAGAAAGAGGCCTGTGGATAAATTATTATCGTGACCCTCATTCTGGTGTGAAAAACTTTCTGGAGCTGCTGAGAGAAAAGTCAAAATTTGCATTTAAATAGAAAATGTTTGGTAGCGTGTAACACAGGGGACCCGTGTGGGCAGGGGTCCCAGGGCCACGCCGGGGTCCCAGGATGCAGCCGGAGCCGCGGCAGAGCCTCGCCTGCCCCAGGGCCTCCGCTCGCCGCACCTGGCCCCGGGCTGCCGGCCACCCCCTGCCCCTCCTCGGGTCGGTAACGGGGACCCGAGTTACGCACCGACGGCTTTAACAGCCCCTTCTCCATAAACGTGCCCGGACCCCCGCACCGGCTGCTCACCCGCAGGGGTGCCTCTGCCCCGGCCAGTGCTGGCCACGCGTTGGTGGCCCCCGCATCTGCCCCGGTTTGTGTTTGACAGGGAGAGCGGCTCTGCAGCCGGGCAGCGGCGGGGGCTGCACAGGACAGCGGCCAAGACAGCAAGGGCCATGCACTGGAGGGAGAAGTGCAGAGCATTTTAGGAGGTGTATATAAATTAATTAAGACCCTTTTAAAGGTTAACAAGGTCCACTCTGTCTGTCACTAAAGTAACTTCATGCATTTAAATTTTAACAGTCAAACCAATTAGCAATAAAAATGTTGTATGAACTGCAATTTATTGGATTCTGGTCAAGTCAGAACTGGTTAAATGTATGATGTCTAATAGATTTTTTCCCCTTTTCTCCCTTCATTTTAAACACAACCCGTATTTCCCAGTCCCATGAAAGACAGTGGTGCCCATGGAGAGGACTGAGTGCGGGGCATGTTGCCTGCAGCTGCCCCTCTAAACTGTGCAGGCAGAGAGGCCTGAAAGCCCTTTCCTGGGAGAAGAGTGGCAGCAGATTGTGTCCTCTGGCTGGCAAGAGAAATGACTGTACCAGCGGAGCAGCGACCGTGCCGCTGGGTCCGGGCTGCTGAGAGGTGGAGCAGTGGCTTTCTTTACAAAAGTTGTAATTATCAGGCTGGTTTTTTGGTGCTGCGGCAGCTCCCGGGTTGTGGTGGGGTGGCCATGCACAGCTCCGACGCGGGGAAACGCGGGCGTGAGCAACGCATCTGGCACGGCCCTCGGCCCCGCGGCAACGGCCCTGCGGCAACCTCCCCACTGCTGGTGGCAAGGTACGCCTGGACTAGTGGGTCTGGGAGTGCCGGGGAGGGGTTTGGGGGGATGGTGGCAGCGGCAGCCAGGGCCTCTCTGAGCGCTCCCCCAGGCTGAGCATCCTCAGGAGACACTCGGGGCTCCTGGTGACGCCTTCCCGAAGGCAGCCACGGCCCTGCCGCCAGGGACCCCTCAGAGCCCCCTCCCGCCTAAAAGGGCCATAAAGGAAACTCCTCTGCACGAGGGGCCCAGAAAGCTGATGCAGCAAGTTTCAGGCCTTGGCAAAAATTACAGGATTACGGCACATCTTCTGCCCGTAATAAGGACCATGTGAATCGGGCTGTTTGCATAACTGCGGGCTGTCGGGTGGCCAAGCAGCCATCGGAGCGTGCGGCAGGGGAATCCGTTCCGAGGGGCCGGGATGGTGCCCGATTCGGTCAGTCGCCAGCACCTGTTTGGCCTTTAGCGCAAACGGGAACATGAGCAGTTTCAAACTGCTCCAGGAGCGCCCAGTGTCTCCAGCCTTCTCCAGCTGGGGGATGGTAACCGCCGGCTGCGGGAGGGGGACACTGCCTGGGGCGAAGTAGAACAGCCCTGGGACACGTGCCCAGCTGCGCGGGGGCTTCTGGGGGGCTTCCTTGGGAGGAGGGTGGAAGCGACAACTGGTGCAGGGAGTGAACAGGGTGATCCGATCAGAATCTGTTTCTGGCTTGGTGTGGCAGCGGGTCGATCCAAATGGAAAGACTCAGCGGAAGGGTGGATAAATTCTCTTCGTATGGGCGTGGTGGTAGGTATCTCCCCCTGCCCTGCAGCCAGAGGCTGCACAGGTATCCCGGCACCAGGATTTGGGATGGGAATGGGGATGCTGCAGGACGCCAGGACACGGGACAGAGGGGGTTCGCTGCGGGCCGGGGCAGATTCAGGGTCCCTCCGAAGGGCCGGTGAACTGTCTCTGTGCTGCCAGAATACCCGGGATGAGCCCGTCAGGAACGGTGGGCTGGGGGATTAAAACCTGCTCAACGCTGATCACGGATCAAAATGAAAAATTATGGGGGGGAGGGAGGGAATGAGGAGCAGAGGTTAATTCTCAGCAGAGCTGCTCCAAGGGTCTGTGCGCCAAAGCTGCGGCTCGAGCACCCCCGAGAGCGGTTGTGGAAACCAGATGTTGAGGAGCAGTCACGAGGGGGAGGGGGAGCCAGGGGCTGGTGTCTGTTCATAATTACTCTTGATTTTGTGCGATGACATTGAGATTGTAGGCAAACATGAAAGAACACTTGTGGGGACAGCAACGTTCATGCCGGCCAATGGATTAATAAAGCATGACTGACGTGCAGGGAGCGGGAAGGCGCACATGGAAGTGTTTTGGAGGGGGTTTGATGTTCCACAGGCCCAAGGAGACCCTCTCCGACGCTGCTGGCTGCCCTCCCCCCCGCCCCGCGATCGCAGCCCCACGCTTGGAAAACTCCCAGGCCTTTCCCTGCCGCGCTCTAACACCTACGTGTGACCAGTAAATACTCGCGGTGCCGAGGGGAGTCCGTGGGCCATGTGAGGGGACAGCTGTGGGAACAAGGGCCCAGGGGTGCTCCCAGCAGGACTGGCAGGGTGCAGGTGTGGGACTGGCACCCCCAAGGCCAGGCACCACCTCAGGAGCGCGGCGGCGTTCACAGGAACCCCAGTGTCTGCTGGCGGCTCCTCCTGCGTGAGGGGGACGCAGAGCCGGAGCTGGGCTCGGTGCCCAGCCTTGGGGCTCGCGGGGACGGCGGCTCTGGGGGCACGGGGTCAAACTCGGCATTGCCCAGCTCCGGCCATGCGGAGCACTGAGTGAATTCCACTGTCGTGGATGTCTGGTCCTTTGCCTTTCTCCCTCGGACAGGAGGGAAACTGCAGCTCATCGCAGGGAGCAGTTAGCCAGGTCTGGCAGGAGCGGGGAAGACTCCCACGGACTCCAGTGGCAATGTTAAAAATGAGTTTAATCAAGTTTTTTCACTCTTTGAGGAAGCAATAAAGATAAAGGGTGATCATACAAGCACTATGCTTTCCAGTTTTAGTAATAGTGCCGTGTGTCAGCAGCTGGAACGCTTTTGTCATAGAAACTTACCCTTTCTTTTCCAGAAAGTGGCTTGCACAAACAGCCCAGAGTAGAGCTGCCCCCGCGGTCTGTGTCCCCAGCGTTGGGCCCTGGGTAACACGTGCTGAATGCTCATTCGGAGCCTGAGCTTGAAGGAGGTGAATTCCAGCAGCCCCGGCGCCCAGGGCTGCTGTGGGAGGTGGTGTTTTTCTCTGGGCTTTGCTCCCCCTGGCAGAGCGTTCCGGGGGGCAGCGTCGGGGCAGCGTCTGGGAGAGCCAAGTGAACCTCCTGTGAGAGGCAGTCACTGCCTTAACAGCCTATCAATGGTTCACATTTACAGGTTACTCACTTCCAGTTACATTGGAATGATTAATGAGTGATCAAATTAACAAAGTCCTGCATTTTGGGTAAAAGCATTTTTCCTTTAGTAATTGCCCAGTGGCTAGGAAATGAGTAAGAATCCCAGGCTGGGGAGTGGTGCAGGCAGTGCCGGGCCCCACACACCGCCCCAGCATCGCCTCCGCAGCCCCCAGAGCGTAGTGACTGGTCCTTCCTTTCCTGGGAGAGATCCCGGAGTGCTGCCAGGTCCCAGGTGAACCCTGGGGTCCACATGTGACCTGTTCTGAAGGGGGAGGATGTGGAGCAGCCTTGAAGCTGTGGCATTGCAAGGTTCCCCCCCGGCAGGTGTGTTCCCTCAGTCTTCCAGAGAAAGCCAACCTTCCCTGGGTGAGACGCGGGAGGCACAAACCAGGCTCTGCTCAGAGCCAAGGGAATCACCTCGGTCATGAGCCACCTCCCTGCACTCGCTGCAGACCTGCGAAGAAACTGGTGCAATCTTTAATTTGTAAAATGATGAGAAAAGGAGTGTGTGAATGGAGAGACCAAAGCAGATGGGCAGCAGGGGCTGCACAGCTTCACAAGCGAATTCCAGACGCCTCTGGGATTCCTTGCACCAGCAGGGTTTGTTTTGTTAGCAGTTTGGCATCCTTCCTTTCTTAACCTTCGTGTTTCGTAGGAGCAGCCTTGCTGGGTGCGCGACTGGGGAAGCGCAGAGCGGCGCTTCGCATCTCACTGGCTTGTGCCAGCAGCTGCCAGACCCTCTAGATTGCTCACGAGTTACTTTGCTCCTTCTGCACACAAACCACTATCACCAGCCCTGTTCCTAATCACCGCAGGTCAAACCAAAGCTGAAGCCTGTGGTTTGGCTGCCTGTTTGCTTAGCTTTGTGTGGCTGAGAAGGGGTCATCTCTCTTGGGGCAGAGCTGTGGGGCCCGGCAGGACCCACTCTGGCAGCCAGCCGGCACGGGGGTGCTCGCTGCCCTGTCCTCTGCTGCCAGGAGATGGCCAGGCTCTGCCTCCCGAGGCAGGAAAATCTTGGTTCTTGTAGCCCTGGGCTCGGTCCCACGCCTGGCTCAGCACCTTTCCCAGCCGGTACAGTGGCTTGTGTTGGTGTGGTGATGCAGAGATGCTGCCCAGCTCAAGGGAAAAGCCAGTAAAACCCGTTAGCAAATCCAGGATCTGGGTGCACTTCTGGAGGAAAACAACTGCCAGTCGAGTGGGTGGGTGTCTGAGATACCTGGGCTCTCCCGGGGAGCCTGGGCTGGCTGCTCCACCAGCGGGGACAGAGAAACCTCCCGGGGGATTGAGGAGCCTCTCGGATCCCAGACTCATCGCCACTGCCCTGAGCTGCCGGAACTCTCCAGGAGGAATAAACAAAATCCTCAGCAGTTCCTGGGGACTTTCACTGCAGACCCTGGTCTGTGCCGCATCCTGAGAGCGCGGCCTTTGGGCAGCAGCCCCGAAGGAGACGGTTCGTACCTGTAAGATCCTGCTGCCTGCAGGCACCCGCTCGGCTCCCAGGGACGTGTCTCCAGACTGTGCTCAGCGCTACCCTGTAGCCGGGGAGCACCCTCGAGGCCGAGGTATCAGCCCCCACCCAGAGAGTTGAGCCCAGCCTAACCCACTCCCAAACGCTCCCCCTCAAGGGGGAGATCCAGTGCTGTTATCCCTTGCAGCTGGGTCCAGTTCAGCTGGTCCCTGACTGCCATCTGGCTTAACTCCCTCCGTGACACCCGGGACCAAACCTGGTCGCCCCTCAGCCCCGCGGGACGGGCTCGGGGGACTCGGTGCCACGGCGGTGCCTGCGCTGTGCGGGTCTGCCCGGCCCAGCCGCGGGCAGGGGTGCTTTTGGCGCATGCACCAGCCTGCAGCATCCCCGGCTCACGGGGAGCAATGGGGCAGAACCGCGCCTGAGGTTTCCCAGCGAGTCAGGGCTCGGCGGGGGGATCCAGGCCTCTGTTTCGCTGAATACTTGTGGCATTCGTGGGCAGTTAGAGGATTAAGTGCTAACCCCAGCGTGTTTGTGTATATGTGTCTGCGTGTGCCTGCAGCGGCGGCGGCTGGGCCAGCCGGGGAATGGACTCTCTCCAGAGCGGTAATGCTTAGTGCAGAATTGTTTTCTCTAGGCCAGGATTATCGTAATGATCTGGGTAGCTAGCCGCAGCTCCAATCCTATTACTGCATTAGCATGGGCGTTATAAGGTGACACTCTGCATCTGCTTGACAAAACGCAGCTTCAGACTTTGCACTGAGCATTTTAACCGAAAGGAATTTAGTTTTCACTTGAAGAGGATTCTCTATTATTATTGGCTTATAGCTGCTTAGAAATAAACAGCAATAAATACTCTGCCAATTTACTTTCAGAATGTTCTCATTTGAAACACGCCATGCAGAAAAATATTAACAAAATAAACTCCTAGCTTATAAAAGGCTAAAGAGAGCTTTTTTTTGGAGTGTCAATGTTTGTAGAAGTATTTTCTAAAGAAGCTGCAATTTGAATTAAGCAGCCATTGGTAACACGTTCTCTCAGGGCAGACCCCCGGGGGTGGCTGTAAGCATTGCCTGGCAGGGGGACCCCAGGGCTGCCCAGGCTGGGCAGGGGAAGGGGCAGGGGCAGAGGCAGAGGCAGAGGCAGGGCAGAGCTGAGCACCAGCCCTGGGACAGGCTGCACCTCGCCGCTCAGCTCACAGAAAGACCCTGCCAGGCCCCCGGGGGGATCCTCCATCTCCTTTTACATCTCCTCATTGTTTACTGAAAATTTGCAAGCCATGTCTTCCAGCTCTTGGGTATCAGGATACGGGTGCCTTGACACTGAACGTAAGGGAGTTGTATTGTTCTTGTAATGAGCCCCAGCTCTTGGATGGGAGACACAAGCTTACACAATTACATTACAGCAGAATAGGATTGCATTAGTTCATGGAGATGACCTCCAAAGAGGAATGTTCTCCTCTTATTAATTTAAGATAATTACATTAAGTTCCCTTCTCAAACTCGGTCTGTGAGGGTGCTTTTCCATGATCCACGGCACGTCAGTTCCTGTGTAGTTGTTTAGATCCTTGTTCAGTGACTGTTGCTGATACAGGCCCGGGGTTACGCGGGTCTCCCGAGGGAGGTGTGGGGCTTGCAGCGGGGTGGGCTCTGTCGGCAGGGCTGCAGGCACGCAGGGGGTCTCAGTGCAGTGACCATCAGAACACCCAGCTTTCCCTGAACAGGCAAGGCCTTCGACAGTCGGAGGCTGGGGCCTGGGTGTACCTGCCAGAACAGATGCTGCCCAGGATGGAGCTTTTACTGAGGAGATGCATTTTAGGGGAAAACGATTAAGGATTATGTGGTCAAAGGTCTCCGCACGAGGCATTCACTTGGGAAGGGGACACAAAGTCCACCCTGCAGGTTGGGTGTCTCTGAGAGTGTGTTTTTTCCTGACTGGAAGACTTTCAGACACAGAGACAAGCCCCACTCCATTACTTCCCTTTCTCAACTTGGCATGTGTTAGTCCAGTGCCAGCCCGGGAGGTGCTAACATGATAAAGTGTGAAAGCCTGAAATAAAGCTTAACACAGAGTTTGGAATGGAGTTGTTCAGCATTATTGGCTTGTAAATTGTTCCTGTGATGAGATTTCGTAAAAGACTGAAGAGGTCTTTTGGCAGTGGGAGAGTATTTATGATGCTTTTGTACTGGTACACGAACACTTCCTTGTTTTGCCTGTGTTTGTGGCTGCCCTGGAGGCTGTGTCCTTGTTTATTGTACTCTCTATACACAGGTGCCAGGGAGCCTTGGGGCTTTTCCAGCCCTCTTGCCCTCAGGCACTTTACTGCAAAGGTGACAGGAGCCCCTGTCCTGGCAAAGAGAAGCGGGGTCCGTGCCCCGTCCTCCGGGGCAGGAGCTGCCCTGTGTAAGGGCTGGGGCGGAGTGGCGGCCCCTCCGTGCCTGCAGCTGCGTGTTGTCCCTCTGGCTTTCCGGCACGGCAGGTGAATCCCCGCTTTCCAGGGCAGGAGCGCACGAAGTAACGCCCTGCTCCGGCTACCGCGCTGCCAGAGGAGCATCGGGGGTGGCTGGGCAGGGCAATCCCCCTCCACCTGCCCTCCGGTTGCATTTGGTGGCCCCGAGGTTGCCCTCACTTACACTGCAGGGCTGACTGAGGGTGCTGCTTCCACCAAAGCAAATTCCAGCTCGGGAGCTGAGCTCAGCGAGGGGCCGGCAGGTCATCTGCTGTGGGCATTTCTAACAGACCAGCTCCGGTGAGCACCCACAAGGACAGAGAGCGTAGGAAGAGCTCGGTGAGCTCAAGCTTAGATTTGAATTTGCCCAAACGTTGCCCCTCGTGTCAAGACAGAGGTCATCAGGAAAGGGGGATATTCAGGCCAGTGTTTTCACAGGAGCAACAGTCGTCTTCCTTTAGCACTCACGTCACGTATGCAGCCATCAGGCTGTTGCTGGCAGTCGAGTGCCTTTGTGTCCCCGTGCCCGTGCTGCTGTCAGAGTGATTGCTAATGCCACGGTTCCCACCCGGCGTGCTTCGGAAGGGCTTCTCTCCCCTCGGCAGTGCTGCACTTGAAAAGCACAGTTAGGTACCCTCGAGTGGGAATTTATGGATGTACGAGTCCGCAAAGGGCGCGGCCTCCCTCCAAAGAATAACGCCGTGCACGGCTGCTGAGACCGGCAGAGGCACGGTGGACCTGCCACCTCCCCTGTTTAAGCTTTCTGAGGCAGGAAGCAAGACCTGTGTCTAAGCACAGACTGACATACTTTTCAGGAAAGATGGCACCCCTGGGATTTCTGGAATAAGTGCTGTAGCAGGTTGCAGCGTTTATGCACTGGTCATGTCAGGCCAAATGGGACATGCTGCCCCTGCTGACTGCTGGGCCGGCTGCCACTGGGAATCTCGCATTCGGGCTGCGGACACGCTTGGGACTCCCCTATTTGTACTGACAACAAAACGAAAGCTGAGCTGAAGCCTGGCGATGTGCACAAACAACACTCTTGCAGGGCTGGAAGGGGGACGGCCAGCGGCTCGCAGCAGCTCTTCCCTTGCGCCGGTTGGCGAGGTGCACAGGCGTGCGGGGACAACCCCGCGCCTCTGGTCAGACTGTCTCTTAGCCCTGCCCTTGCTTTTTCCTCATATAATGGAGTTTTTGAACCCAAAAGCTGGAAGGCAGAGAACCGTGGCCTGTTTGTATGGGATGCTGCAAGGTCTGGAGGAGTCGGGGCGCTACGCAGACGGGCAGTCATCGCTCCGCAGGGAACGTGGCGACAGCGCGGATGCAGCACCGAGAGGGGAGCTGCTGCGGGGCTGGCGGTGCTGGCACCTTCCCAGCGCTGGTCCTGCCCGCAGCACCCAGGGGCTCTAGGAAGACCAGTCGGCCGAAGGCACGTCCCTTTTGTGGGGGCTCCCGGGTGGCAGGGGGCTGTCCCAGGAGCTCAGCCTCGGGCGCAGGCCCAGGCCAGTCTGGGTGCCCATGGGAAGGGACGCCAGGCGCTGCCCAGCCGCTCCAGCTCTCTGCCAGCTCCTGCTGCTGACGTGGTAGAGGCGGGCGCCTGGCTCCCGGAAAGCCGCGGGAATCCCACGTTACCTTACTGCACCGTCCGCGGGCGCTGGAGCCCCTCAGGAACGGAGGTGCAGCCTGTCCTTCTGCTTCGGTATCCGGGGGCTGGGCTGCTGCAGGCTCCCCGGCCCCGGAGGGCTCTGCCCGGAGCAGGGGTGCCAAGGCAGGGTGGCGTCGAGAGAGCGTGTCCGGAGACATGGCCCTGCGGCTGCTCTGCTCGCCTGAACTCCCCTGGGAGCTGCGGCCTGCGTGGAGAGGCCTGGAACCATTCCCGGTGCCGTGGATGGGCTGTTACACGGTCTCCTCCCATCTTAGGCATCGTCAGGGTGGGACTTACGTACTGTCACTAGGTTCATATAAAACATGATGGATCTTATTGTAATCCTTGGAGCCCACGTAAAAAGATACTCTCTAGACATCTATAAAACATGCTGGGATCTGCAATTAAAATACCTGGGTGGTGACTGTGTGCCCACAACCAGCTTTCCCTCCCTCTGCAGTTTAGAGCAGCTCCATGTAAACCCTGTTTTGCAATAGTTGTTTAAATAACAAGCTGCCTTCAAAGGAATATATTTAGAACAGAAGGTTCCCCCCCGCCCCCCCCCCCCCCCCCCCCAGCACGCTCTGAATGTTTGAATGATTTCAGCTGGTTTGGCGAGCGTTCCCTGTGATATCATGATCCGACCATTTCTGTGTGGATTTGGTGTGCTCAGGCACCGGCAGGCTCGTGGCCCTCGCAGCCCCTGTCGCTGGAGTCCCACAGACTGCATTTGCAGATGCACGTGGGCCTGTGCTGACGGGGCACACGACGTGCCAGCCCAAAGCAGGCTGTCAGTAGCTGTGGGGAACCCTTTCCTACACTGGTCACCCGCCAGCATTTCCCACTTGGGACAATGGTTTTCAGTGGCCGCTGTGGCAGAGGAGGCCACGGTTGTGTGTCCTTAGGTGGACAGTTACCACGAGCCCAGACCTGGTGTTTCCCCTGTTAGCGCACATGTGTGACTTTGACGCTTTAATATTGGAAAGGAGTCTCCGTGGGGCAGAAGGTGGGCGGCGTGTTTAAAAAATCCGAAGTCTTCCATAGAGAAGAGCATTGATGGCGCTCACATAAGCAATTGCTCTGATTTGTAACTGCGGCAGGCAGAGGCTGGGAGAATTTTCTGAATGTCAAACAAATATTGATCTTTTCATTTCATAGAGAACTCCCCCTCCACCCTGCCAGCAGGTAACTCGTGGCAAACCAGCCCGCTGCCCTCGCCTGGGGAGCAGCCGCCTCCCTGGCTTGCTCTCGATGGTGCAAAGCCAGTTCCTGTCATTATCTGCTGGCTGCAGATGTTTGTAAAGCTGTGAATCAACAGCTCTAGGATTGATAGTTTTTAGGCCAGGTCATGGTCAGATTTCTGTGAATTTTTCAGCAAAAGTGAAGCAGCAATTATGGGCAAAAGGACAACAGAAACATTTGCTTTCCCGTTACAAACATCCCCCTCCTGACGGGGCCCCAGCCCTACGGGCTGCGCGGCGGGGGCTGCGTGGCAGGAGGCCGGGAGCTCCTCTCGGCCTCGCGGGGAGCGCGGGCAGAGCCGCCGAGGAGCCCGGCCCTGCCCGGCTGGGGATCACACGCCGAGCCTGCTCCTCACAAGGGCTCCTTTGTTCTGCGCGGGGCTCACCTGAGGAGTCCTTCGGCTCCGGGTGGGTGTAATTAGCAACAGGAGCTCGGCCATGCTCGTCCTCCCTAAGGCAGCTCTGAGCGTGTCTCTGCAGCTCTCTGAATTTTTTGCCCAGGTGGTGAAGCTGAGGGATGAGCTCTGCTCCCACCATCCCTCCTCGCCTTCGGGATCTGCCGCCCGCAGCCCGGCTGTGCGGGGACAGCCCCGTGTGCATGGAGCCACCTTGACTTCCCAGGGGCAGGGAAGGTGCAGAAAGATCTAAAATAAACCCTGGTTTACTCTTCAGAGCCTCCTTTCACACCCACCCAGGGTTGGCTGCAGTGGAGATCTGGGCTGCTGAAGTTGCCGACCCGATTTTCAGCCGCTGTTGCAGTGTCTGGAGAGAAAGTCAACCCCCACGGGATAGTTTTGGTGGGGGCTGACACATATTACTGCTCCTGTAGCCAACATCTGAAGAAAATTCAGACCACTGTGGTCTGCGTTACTGTTGGAGACTTATGTCTTACATTGGTGAGGTCACTCTACCTCCCCTATTTTCTCAAACTAAACAAGATGCTGCCTTCCACAGCCAAATAAAAGGTATCTGGGTGAAGAACGTGTCACTCACAAGGTGGAGAAATAAGCTCTGCATTAACTACTGGAATGCAAGCAGCTGTACAGTGAACTGTATGTATTTTCAGTGCAAGATTCCCCTTGATATTTCCACAAGAATTTTAAGACTGTATTTTAATCAAGACGAGCAAGGGCAGCTCCCGGGCTGTGAGAGCGGAAGAGCCTGCTGCAAGTCCTCTGTGCCCAGCGTTGCCCCTCGGACTGAGCTGCAGGCACAAGGTCTTTCATCCAGTCGAGAGAAGTGCACAGCTAAACAGTTTTTCGTGCTTTAAAATGCGTGTTGCTGTCTCACTGGAGTAGTAGATTTAGAAGTCCTGCGGCCCAGGATTTTCCGGCGCGTTACTCTGGAGGGTGGGATCCTGTTCGCCCGTCGGAGGTGCCTGGGACACGTGCGGGGCTGCCCGAGGGGGCTGAGCCAGGCTGGGGGCAGCGGATGGGCCAGGGCCCGGGACGTGACTCTCCTTGCACTTGGAAGGACATTTCACCTCGTGCCGGGCACTGACTGAGCGCCCCCACGCCCGTTCCAGGGCACATCTAGTGGTCCCCTTTGTTCTGGGCCCCCAGAATACACTTTACTGCATGAAGTGTCATTGCAGGCGGACTCCAGCCAGGCTCTGCGCTTGCTGCTCTGTGCCACTGGAAGCGATGCCATCGCCCCGGTGGGACGGGGCCGCGGCTCCTCCGGAGCGGGTCTGTCCGGGGCTGCTCCCCCAGCCCGGCTTCGGGAGGAGGCAGCTGCCTGGAGGCTCCAGCGTGTGCTGGCCAAGGCTTTTCCTCCGAATGCTGCTCACCAGAGAAACAAAGGGAAGCAGGAGAGCAGAGACGTGCAGCAAACGCCTGGATGCAAGCCTTCGCCTTGCTGGGGCTGTGCTGGTCTCTGGTGTTAATTTGCGTCCCATCCTTGCCCAGAGCCCTGCCGCCGCGGGCGTTTGGGCAGGGGCAGAAGGCAGTGCTGACTTGAAGCTGCTGTGCAACGTGCCCCTCGTACGCTCCCTCCCTCCGTCAGATACTGCGGGACTTTCACAAGCCTGTTGGGACAAACGATAAAATCAGCGAGGAGGAAAACATGTTAGCAACAGAAAATAGGATTCAGAGATGGGAGAGGTGCTGCCAGGTCGTACTTCTCTCCCCAGCCGAGCTCAGCCCCCCTGGCTTGTTCTGAAAATGCTGGGAATGGAGTTCAGGGGGGTTGGTTGTGGGGGGGTGTTCCTGGAAATGCCCAGGAGAACTTTCTCATCACAGTTCTCCAGGTAAAACCCTGTAACTTTATCATCCTCACATAATTTGAAAAGAAGCCCCCTGTCCTCTAGGCACACAAAGAATAGCTTGATACGTTGCTAACAAAGCCTCTTAAAAGATAAAGAGCAAAATACAAGGCAATGAGAGCATGCCTGGCAGGCAGACAGGAGCTGGCCAGTATAGGCCAAATTCTTTAGGAGTTGAGTTTCCGTTTGGGCTCAGCTTTCCTGCGGATTCTATACACCTAAAGAAAACAAACCGTAATCCTATCTGGGGCCCAGCACTCTATTTATTTCACCTGGTGAAAAGATCTTGCCAATTCCTCCACACTGAAACCCAGCAGCTGCCCAGCAAGGGAGCTGGGCCATAAGTATGTTCTGCATTACAGAACACTTGATATTAAAATACAAATGTGGTCTTGCGAGGACGTATTTGCACTCGTACTGCGCGAGACGTTCTTCCAGGTTTCTCTCCTGTTTCGCTGTGTGATTTGGATCCCGCTCGCTGCTGTTCCTCGGCCGCCAGTAATCCCGTTATACAAGCTATAATCCGCAGATTACAAGCGGGGGAAGCGCGCGGCCTCCACTCGCCCCCTCACAGCTGCGCGTTTCGCCTTGTTTTAGGCGAGGGGCTGGGCAGAGGAACGCGCTGGCCCCACGGAAATGTCAGTTGCTCCTTCAGATTGCTCAGAAATAGGGTCCCCTCCCCTCCCTTCGCCTTCCCTCGGCTCTGTCGCTTCCTTCCTCTCTGATTTCTGTGTTCTGGAGCCGCCGCAGGCTGGGGGCTTTGCCAGGTGGGGTGCAGCGCCCCAGCCCGCAGTGAAGCGAGCCGGGCTGTCCCCGTGGGTGCGGGCTCAGGGCGGTCGCAGCCCCCGGCGGGGTCCTGGGGGCCGGGGTCTCCCACCCGCGGCCGGGGAGCGGCAGCACCGGGGGCATCGGGCACCGCCTCGGAGGAACGCTCCCACCAGCAAAACAAGAGCAGTTGTGTTTCTGGCGAGTAAGGAGACAAAAAGCCAAACATTTTCCACTCTCATTTCTCTTTCCTGCGTTTTGTTACTGATACCTCCCCGTGGGCATTGGAGCTCTGACAGACGAGCTCTGCAACGGATTAAAGGGTTACTGTGCTCAGCTGTCAGAGGTTGCCGTCCCTTCACGGGATGGTGCAATCAGATCCTGCCCTGCCGGCCCGCTGCCCCGGCCCGTGCACCAGCCCCGCGCAGGGCAGGGATGGAGCAGGCACCGAGGCGGCGGCCTGGACCTTCCCCAGCCTCCCCCGTCATGGCCAGGGTTGCCCTCAGTTGAACTTGCCCCTTTTAGACGTCCAGAGAGGTGGCCCTAAAATCCACACCCCTGAGCATGCGCGGGCACACTCTGCCGCTCCCGCTCGCAGGCCGGGCTGGGGTGGCAGCGGTGGGGTGGCAGCGGTGGGAGCGACAGGGCTGTTGGAGGGTCCGACAGCACTCGGGGGCCTGCACGGAATTACTGCTCGAACGCGGGGGCTGGGCCAGCGGAGGGTCCCCGGTGCAGTGTCACCTCCCGGACCCTGCAGCCCCGGGGCAACCTGCTGCCCTCTGCCCCCGCACCACCAAATCCCCCTCTCCTCACAAGCTGACGTTCCTAGCTGGGAGACTTCTGTATCCCCCTGTAATTGGGAATGCTCAGAAAATAAAAGCCCCAAGCATATGCGGTATTATCACAATCTCTTCAGGCTTTCTTTGGAGACGGATGCTGCTGACAACATCTCCTCAGCTGCTTCCCAGGCTGATAAGTCACAAAGTATGCGAGGAAGCATGGTGTGGAGATGCAATCAGCATTTCCACCACGCAGTAATTCTTAAATATGACCAAAGGGAAAGGACCATTTTCCAGAACTCCCACTTGCTGCAGCTTTAAGCAGAGTCACGTTAAGAGCTGTGAGGCCAGTTCACGCTTGGACTCACTTTGTGGGCTCACCAGCGACCTCAGGTCTCCTCATTGGAATGGGATCCTTCTAGTAACAGAAGTCTCCGATACCGGAGCTTGATCTGTTTTTACATGGCTGAAAGGCAGATTTTTGACTCTGGTGATCTGCTGCCCGAGCCTGTTGCACGTACAGAAGCTGCTTGCTTCTGGAGAACCTGCAGATGTGTCCCCCTGGGGCTGGCTCTGGCCAGGCGAGCAGAGGGAGGTGCTGCATCCCCACAGGAGAACCTCCCAAACTGTCCGTGGAACGTTATTTTCATGCAGTGTGTTTCTTCCCTCTGCTTTGGCCGCTCTGGCAGCATGAGGACGGTGCTGGCGGGTGGTGCCAGTGCCTGCTCCGGACGGGAGCGCACGGGACAGCGGGGGCACGGCGCATCACCCGTGGGGGCTGTCGATGGGGGGCAGAGGAGCCCCCCGGGGCCTCCAGCCCAAACCCCTGCTCCTCGCTGGGGCTCCGGGTGGGATTTGCCATGGAGAAGCTGGAGACCCAGTGGAGGGGCAGGGGGAAGCTGGGGTGAAATCTTGTGCCCGCGGCCTGGGAGGGGGCAGCAGTGAGGGGTGTCACCTGCAACGGGCCCGAGGAGCTGCAGAGGTGACGCTGACACACGTTGTCACACACAATTTTTGGATTAAACTGCGTCGGGGTCAAGTGATGCCTTTTTGAGAAGCAGGCACAGCTCACCAGCTGTTTAAATCTTGATGGCTTTCAAATAACAAGATTAGGCAATTGTAGGCTGCAGGAAGGATACCAGTAATTACTGCCTGATTGGTAAGAGCTGTAATTGAAGTGCAATGTATTTGAAACCCTGGGAGCACTAGTTCGGCCCACTCCAAGTAGCCACCCGCCCATTTCGTTCTTATTTATTTGCCTCCCCAAAGACAACCTCTTCTGGCCCTGCCAGGCATCCTTAGGGAGGATGCCACCCGTCCTGGTGGGCAGAGAGGATCCTGAGTGCCCTCGGGGTGGGCCGCAGCCCTGCCTTCGGGCACAGACATGCTCTGTGCCCCTCTGCCCATGCCCGCCTGTGCTGTGGGAGCTCGCTGGGCTGACCTGCCTGCTGCCAGCCCCAGACAGTGGTACCCCAGGTTTTAGCTCCCTTTGGCCAGGTCTCCTCTCATTGTGCTGCTCTGGTGCCCCAGTGTGAGGGTGAGCTCGAGGGAGAGGACGACAGAAAGCAGCGGCTTTTGTCTCTGTCTCCCCAGTGTTCCGTGCCGAGATGAGGCAATGCCCCTGCCCGTGAGCTGCCTGCAAACGCTCCCCGGCGCGCCGAGGAGAGAAATCTGTGAGATCGTAAACTCTCATATGCTTGTAGGTTTGTTCATCTTCTATCTTTGGTGGTTCAGTTTATGTTTTAAAATGTAAAAAGGCCTCCTACGTACATGATGTCTCTATTGTATAAAAATATCAGCCATGGTATTTTCAAAATACCTCCCCCTTCCAACAGTAACTACACCCAGGCAGTGCTTCAGCCACCATTTCCACTGCTGCTCAGCGAGTCATCTCCGGACCAGCTGGAGCACCACAAATATGTGGAGACAATGAGAAGCACTGCTGTCCTTCAGCTGTAAATGAATGTTTACTACAATAAGGGCATGTTGTCTACCAGATGATGGTTAATAGCAGTCCCCTAAACTGGTTGAGTTAAACCCAGCTGTGATTGAAGGCAGCTGCTGGGATTGATGCACACTCTGCCTTGCTAAATGCGCTGCAGCCAAGTGATTAGTGTTTTCCAAAGGGAACCATCGATCACCTCTTGTGTTTGTTTATTCTCCAGCAGAGGAGGTGGCCTGCTCGTGGGCTGTGGGCTCCCTGTGCCAAGCAGCGCCTTGCCATGCGCCTTCGCTCCCAAGGGGCTCCGTGCCCGCGCCTGGGTCAGGGTCTGGCCGGCAGCCGAGTGGCACGATCCGCCCCGCGGGCTGCACGGCCGGGATGCTCTGCTGAGTCCACGCCCGTGGGCTGTCCCACGACGAGAGCTCGGACCTCTGGGCTGGCTTGTCCCTGGCCGGTGGATCCGGGAGCGTGCTGCGACTGCTCCTCCGCGGGTGCTGCGGCCGGGACCTCGGGGCGCGTGGTGCTTCCCGCGCAGGTGCCCCGCACCCCCAAAGGGACTCGGCAGCCCAGGGCAGGGGTGTAGAGATGACTCGTTGTTGTTAGTTCTGAGCAGTGGAGAAATTCCCTCTTTATGGCCAAACATCGTCATTCACTGCAGCTGCTCCTGCACAGGGGAAGGGGCGGTTGTTGGAGGGACACAAAGCCACATTTCTTGGTAAATGGTTCTCCCAGGATCTGGGGCCCAAAAGTCTGTGCTCTTTCCTCTTGGCCAGTGCACCAGAACATCTCCAGATGAAACTGGCCTTGCCATTCTGGCGTACGGTCAGCTAAGCAGAAGTTGGATGCTCTCTGCTAAAAATGATGAGTATTTCTAGAGGAATGTCGTGAGGAAGGAGTGGGGGGAGAAAAGCAGCTTTATCTTTCTTAGCTTAATTTTTCAGGATCAGCTGAGTGACGGTGCCGTGTAGCTGGAAGGGGACATGGTGGATCTGCCACGTGGTCACAGAGTTACTGCTCTGCCAAGGAGATGTTTAGCTTGCTTGCTTTTTCTGGGGATGCTTGCTCAGACGGTAGCTCACATCACCGGGTGGAGAGGACGCGCTTCAGCCTTCCCTGCAATGGTCCCGCAGTGGCTAGTTAACTATGGTGAAATTAGTCTCTTGGTGGTTCAGTTGTTTCTGATTAACTTAAATATATACACCGAGTCTGGGCTGCTAAGCAAAGCTGAATTTGTGGCCTGTGCACATTCCTGTGTGGTCCCAGGCGCTGTGGCTGCCAAGCCCTGTCGCTGCCTGCCCGGGGTCCCTGCCCGGGGTCCCTGCCTGCCCAGCCGGGGCGGGCGACCCGCGGCAGGGAAACCGGCACACGAAGTCTCAGCTGCTGCGTGCTGCTTTCACGGGGTTGGGTGCGTGGTTTTTTCCAGATCGTATTTTCTCATGCCAATACTTGTAGCTGTCTTTGGGAAAGCTGGTGCAGGCGGCCGCGGAGGAGGGTGCTGCGTAAGGGTTAAATCCATACAGCGACCCCTATAGTTAAGGTTACATGAGAATTTCTATAGGCTAAAAATTTTCCCAAACATTCACCTGCTGGGCTTAAATTTTCCATGCTTGTTGTTTGCCTGAAGGTGAATTGTTTTCAAGCTTGAGAAAAATTCCTTTGGCTGTGTCTGAGTTATGGGAGAAGAGAAAATACTCTCTTCCCACTGGAAAATCTTTAGCTACTTTTTTTTTTCCCTCTTCTTCTTCAGACAGGACTACAGAAAAAAGTCTGGAGTCTGAAAAGCCTCGAAACTTGGCCTGAACCTAGCTTTTCTCCAAGCCAAGTACCTCAGTGGGAAGATTAAAGTGAAGGAAAAAAGGGATAAGAAAATGGGAGACTGGGCAAAAGGGGCTGGGGGAGGGTGTAGCTCTGTTTGAGCATGCTCTGCGTTTCCATCGTTTCTCTCGTCTCTTTTTTTTGGTGTTGTTGGTGCAGCTCCCCGAGCTCTGCTATGGCAGCGCCAGCCCGGGGGGTGCGGGCTCTGCTCTGGCGCTGAGGGGTCGGCTGTGCTTGGGGGCAGGGGGTGTCGGGGCTGGTGTTGGGGCTACGGCAGAGCAGCAGCCCGAGCCCCACAGCAGGGAGAAACACTCCACACAGTGAAGTCGAGCGGCGTGTGCTTTGGTACTCTCGGGGTCCGTCTCGCCAACCATCTTTCCGTGCTGTAAAGCTTTATTGGAAGGGATCAGTAAGAATGATAAAAACAAAGGGCGGGAACTTGCCCCTTCTCTAAAACATACAGTTAATTGGAGGAAGAACTCTAAGTTTGATGAGCACTCTTGAAAATTTTCATGCTAAGAAACTTGAGCAGCTTCTAAAGTTTTTTGTTTGGTTGAGGTTTTTTTAAGTACATTATAAACAGGATCATTTTTGATGAAGTTGCACCACTGAATGAAGGAAATATGAAAAAGGTGGGTTCCTACATTGACTTTCTCCACCGCATTGCTCTTAAAGTTTAAAAAAAAGATAGATTTTGCTGGTTAAGTGTGCAGTAAACTGGACCAGACAGAAAATCGTGTGTTAGCGTGCACACCCTTGTACATGTTGCCTGGTCTTTGGAAATCTGAAAGATGCATTTGAGAATGAAAGAGCTGCTGGACGTGTGGCCAGCCCGGCTGCGGGTGGGTGGTTAGAGCAGACACACACACAGCATGCACAAGCGTGGGGTTTAGTGGGTGCGAGCACGTGTGTCCAAAGGCTTGGATTTGCCCCTGACTTCCCTGACTTCCCAGCACCAACTGTTCCAACACTCATCGCCCAGCGCTCGGGAGCTGCGGCCGGGGACGATCTTGACTGCCGTGTTTCTTGACTTTTTTGAAGTTGCGCAACCAGACCATCACATTCCTGTAATTTTTGCATCTCGTGCAGGCTCTTGCCTTTGGCTGGCAGGTATTTTCTTGACGGGTCGGTGCTTTCCGCCTTCCCCCAGTCCTCCTGCTCTGCCTCTCCCCGCGGGTGCCGCGGCCACGAGCGTGGCTGTCGCCAGCCCTGCGCAGGGGGACTCTGCTGACGTGCCTGATCCTGCCGTGCACTGACTGAGCTGCTTTGGCAAACCCCGCGGCGAGTGGGCTGTGAGGCTGCCGGGACGCTGGGGGCTGCCCAGCCTGGCCCTACCCACTGTGGGCAGCCCCATGGAGTCGCCCTGGCACAGAGGGGATGCTCCTTCCCCCCCCTGTCCTGGCCGTGGGGCTGGTCCCGCTTGCGGCACTCGGGAAGGCTCAAGCTGTGTCCCCAGCGCGTCCCCCCGCCACGGGAAGGGCTCCTTCTGCGCTCGCTAATCCCCCTTTCGGTGATGAGTTTATCAGTTTCCAGAAGATCTTGTTCTGGTATTCCATGCTTTTAAATTTATTTAATGCCACTCTTCCAGCTGCTCCAAGCATCACAGAGAAAGTGAAACAATATCCGAGAAGTGCCCCCTTCTCCGTCCAGAAGCTGTGGTGAGAGAGACAGTATCTGCATTGTGCGCTGGTTTCTCTTCGCTGTCTGCTCTCGGGAGAGGCGATCCGGCTCTTGAAGTGGTTTGGGGTGGAACAGAATGCGCTTGTGCTGAAAACAGCAGAGGGATTTTAGTCACTTCTTGAAATGGGGAAAATTGCCTCATTTTTCAGCATTTGGCCTGCGATCCCACACTTCCCTAGCTCTATGTAGGGATTAGTTCATACTTTTTTGGTGTTTTTGGCCCGAAATGAACGCTCCCAGCCAGAGGATAGATAATTCCACTTGTGCTGATCCCCCAGGGCACACGCAGGGCTGCAGAAACAGGAAATAGGAAACGTATTACATACCTTTTCCCCTCAATTTTATTTTCATAATGCATGGAAAATAGCAGAGCTCTGAATTATTTGAAATTTTAGAGTTATTTAATATTTATTTTTGAGAAACAATCTCTCTTTTCAGGGAGGCCTCGCGGTGTCAGACCAGCCGTCTGGCCAGCTTGGGCGAGAGCGGGGGTATGAGGGGGCCAGGGGGTCCCCACTCCCCAGGGATGTGCAGCCCCCCGCGGGCACCTCCAGCCCCAGCTCCTCGGCAGGGGAGGGCTCGTGGCGCGGACCAGTCCCACCACAGCCCCCGCATGGCACCGGCTGCTCTTCGGCAGCAGCCCCGGGTCACAGCGGAGGGGCTGGCAGCGGCCGGAGGGATGAGCAGCCACGGCCCCGGTGCCGCAGGGAAGGGGAGGCCGACGGTGCTCTCCGGGCAGGGGCTGCACCCGCGGTCACGCTCTTGGGTTTCTCTTCCATCCCCGCAAAGCAGATCCCCGGGCCCTCTGCAGTCTGGCTCAGTGCGCGTCTCCCCGGATTAGTTTTCCCACCAAGGCCGTCTGCGGGGGGGGTGAAGCTCTGCTCTCGGGTGGGCACTGGGAGGGATCGGGCTGAGGGGTCTCAGCACAACCCGGTCGTTCCGCCAGATGCGCAGTAACGGGCTCAGACCGACCCACGCGCTCTGGCAGCGCCGCGTCCTCAGCCCCGGGCACAAGGGCTCGGGGGGACGGTGGCCCCGGGACCGCGGCCAGCGGGGAGCGGCTGCGTCGGGCCCGAGCAGCCCCGGGTGCCCGCGGGCCCGCAGCAGCGCCGTGGGGTGGCCGGTTGTCTGCACAAAGTGCGGTGATGGATTTTGTATTTTGGGGAGAAGAAAGGGAGGAGGTTTAATTTCAGAGTTTTACTTTCAGTGCTGATTTAGAACCCCAGCCCAGCGGTCTGTCCTCTTGGTCCGTTGCCGCCCCTCGCAGTGAGGCATTCTGCATCTCGTGGTGCGCTGCGCGTCTCCGTTACAGCCAGGCTGTGGGCGCGGGGGCGACGCCACGTGCCGGGGGCTGAGAGCGAAGGCTGCTCCCGTCCTGCTCCTCTGACCCTTTTTATCCTGCCTGTAGTTATTGCACGAGCCCAGTGCATTCCTGGTTCATGTTTGCTACAATAGAAATAAAATAGAATGGCATTCGTAGACTATACAAAAAGCAAAAAGCTAAAGAAAAGAATTAATGAAGAACTCATTATCTCAATCTGATGTTTTGGTTTCTAATTTTCTTCTCAAAAAACAACTTCCAGATGTGACAATCCATCTAATTATTGCTTGGCCTATGGAGGGGTTTAACTGGCACGTGCTGGGACTTGGACAGTTTCTTATTAGCAGTGGGAAAGTTAGGACTGAAAAAGCCTTGTGTTCAGCTTGTGTATTTCTGGGTGTCAGATGCTCCTAAGTGCCTTACATTTTGCCAATCCATTCTGCATCTCTCTAATTTTCAGGGCTTTCAACACTTTCTGGCGAGCAAAGCCTGTGGATAACCCGAGTAAATGACTTTTTCCATGAATAGAGATTGGCCAGGGAAAGCTGAGTGATAAACAGAATAATCCTTTTTGTGCTTTTCCCAGCTCCAATCTTCTTTGCACACCAAATAAACACTCTCAAGCTGCTTAGAGCAAAATCTCTAATAGGCTGTGGTACTTGGGCTGTGCAGGGCTTGGCTCCGTGTCAGGTGGAGGGACAGGACAGTGGAATAAAGTCCCAAGATTTTTTGGGGAATTAGTTTACATACCCCCAAGCATAGTGTATTTTGGCACTTGGGCTGCATTACGGTATAATCCACTAGCACTCAAAATAGCCTCAGCCACAAAAATGGCTTTTTTGCTCATTTCTTTGGCTTTTCCCAGAGCCTGGTGTTAGAACTGGGACAGAGAGCTCTGTGTAGGGAGATCTGGGGAACGTCGGGGTTAGGTGGCCGCGAGCGCCCGTGTCCCTGCCTGGGTCCGGCCCTGGGAAGCCGGTGGGGCCGGGGAAGCCGGAGGCAGGTTGCCCCCGCCCTGGCTGCCCGCGGCTGCAGGGGCTGTGCGTGGCTCCCGGGGACGGCCACTGGTAGCCCTTCCCCGTGGGACACGGCGCAGGGTGTGGAGGCTGCGTGGCTCACGTGCTCCAACATGCCAGCTGCCTCTGAAGCTTCGTCTCCCCCTTTGCCAGCTTTTGTAATTATCGTTATTTGGCGTGTGAGGTTTTTTTTTCCAAGTGCGTGAGCGTAAACATTTTGGATCAGCGCGGGGAATGTCTGTGGGACCGGCAGGGCTGGGGTTAGCTGCTAATGTTTCTTCAGGATGTTTTAGGTAATGGTTTGTCACAGTTGTTGAAGAAACTGAACCAGTTTTGGGGTTGGACCCTCAGAAATTTCCCCAGAGGAGCACACTGGGGAGGCTTCTGCCTCGGCAGCAGCGGCGCAAGGGAGCTGCTCTCTGTGCTCAGGTCCAGGGTTTTAATCCTGCAGTTTCAGCTTCTGTGCAAGTCCAGTAAAACTCTGCATTTCCAAAGTGACCAACATCCTTGGCTTCTGCAAGAGTGCTCTCTTTATTCACATATTAAGAACGGCTGTGTAGAAATAACTGGTATAAAAATAGAGCATTTCTCACTTTCCCAGGTGGGGAAATGAACAAACGAGTGAACTGTTTGACCAAAGCACAGGCCTGCCCTAGAACAGGTGGTAGCTGTTATTGTCAAGTAAAAGAATGATTTTGCAAGTAATTAGTTAAATTGCTCATCCAGTGTCTTTCCAAAGAAATACCCCCTTAAATGCACAGAGCAGATTGACTGAGATGCGACTGCTCACCATGTGCTAACGTGTAGTAAAGCAAGATGGGTCTGCTCTGGAACGTCCTTCATGAAGTGTTGCTAGAATCGAGCTGTCTACACAACAGCTACATTTGATAAAAAGAAATAATTCCTTTGTTTCTGGCACATAATTCAGACTGACAAAAATAACAACAATAATAGAAAATAGAAAATATAAAGAAAGTCCTGATCAATACTACCAGAATTAGCCAATGCCTGACGTAGTGCGTTTGTTCCCCAGCTCCTCGGCAGGAGAACGCCATCAGGAAACCCGTGGAAATGTTTTTAAAGTGTTTACAAGTGCCAGCGGGAGGGACCTTTTTATCTGCTCTCTGTGTGCAGCTCCGTGGCTGCCGGGGGGTCCTGGCGGGAGGCGGGTCCCCAGCGGCAGCGGGGCCCTGGGACCTGGCTGTGGTGGGAACCAGCCGCCTTCTCACAGACCCAGCCCAGTGTGGCTCCTAATGCACGAACTGGTTTAACTGTCCCGTTGTGCCTTGCCTGGGGTCTGTTGCATTGTGCCCATGACAGAGGGCAGAACGCGTCCCTGCTTCCCACGTCCTCATTTTCATCCCCTTGGGGCACCTTCAGAAGGAGAATATTTTGGAGCAGAAGCAGGGATGTGGGTTCTGTTGGAAGGGCTTGGGTCCTTTTTCACTGGAGCTCTTCTAGTTTTCTCTTAAGTAAAGGTCAGACACCTCGTGGCTTAGCTGGGCAAGACAGTGGAAGACCAGCAGATATTCGTGAGCTTGAGTTTCCTCGAGGATTAGGTGGAATCAGGATTTGGCCCTAATTCCGCAGAGTTGCCCATCCTGGGCTGGAGGAGTCTGTCCCAGCCCGGCTGGCTCCTGTCGCTGCCGGGTGCTGCCCTGCACGGTCTGCGCTGGCTCCTCCGTTAACAGAAAGATCCTTTCCTGGAGCCGGAGCCAGGGAGAGGCCGTTAAGTGCCAGGTAGCGAGAGATGCTGAAGGGGGAGCAGGGCAGTCCTTTGCTCTGTCAGTGGTTTCAGTGGCTCGGTTTTGGCAGTGCAGCAGGTGGGTGACCCGCTCTTCCTCTGCTTCTGAGTTTCGGAGCTTTCTGGTGTATCCTGAGTGCTCTGAAGGTCCAGAGATGCTCCCGCAGCCCCTCGGTGTGCTGGCAGGGACTCGCGGGCTCTGGCGAGGAGCAGGGGGAGAGCGCGTTTCCACGTGGTGGTCACGGGGCCTGGCTGCCCTGTCCGGAGCCGTGTGGCTTTGCCACCGCAGCCCCTTGGTGGCATCGGGACGCAGCGATGGTGCTACGGCGGCGCCGTGGGGGCCGACCTCGAGGCGAGCGAGGGTGAGGGGAGAGGCTGGTTCAGCTCATGCTGCTGCCTGGACATCCAGGAGTCCTGAGGAACCCAACCTTGTGCATGTGGGTGAGAAAAGGGACCCTGGCCTTGCAGATCAATGCAGCCTTTCTTCTGGGAATGGTTTCCTGCAGTCTTCTACATAACCTGTCACTTGTTGGGTTAAGCCTGCCCTGGGTAGTTCATACCCAAACCCTGCCTGCGGTTACGTGCTGAGAGGGGAGGAAGGTTGATGATTGCGGTCTCTGCTTCTGCAGAATTCAGCAAACACCGTGCTGAGGGCTGTCCTGAGTTACCCATTTCTGCAAGAAACGGTGTCTTGCTGCATTGTGCCTGGAGCCTGCTAATTAGCTGTAAGTGATATAATGTGCCTGGGATTTCAGCTCAAGCGTGAACAACCTCTTCCCCGCCAGCCCGGCCCTTGGCCTGAGCGCTGCCGGCGGGCGCAGCACGTCCCTGGCCCGACCGGCCGGCCCCCGGCCTGACCTCACCACTGATCTGTGGCCGTGTCCCTGTTCCTGTGCCCCTGGTGCTGCGAGCACTGAGCAGGAGGTTCCTGCTCGCCACCCAGCCCCCAGGCTGGCACCGCTTTGCTGCCGTCTGGGACCAGGAGGAGGCTTTAGGATGAGCTTCCTTTGCTGCGGGGCCGTTGATCGGCCCCGCGTGTCTGCAGCAAAGGCTTTGGGGCACCCCTCTGCTCACCTGGCAGCGCGGGGGGGTTGCCCGAGGAGGGGGGCACACGGTCACCCCCTCTCCCTCTTTGTGCCACCTGGAAGATCCTGGCCGTGGGGGTGGTTGGTCTTCCACCTAATGAACCTCCGGATGCAGCTGGTTCAGCCCAGAGCCGTGCAGGGACACCAGTTCCTCCACGGGGCCAACAGGCCAGGGCCAGGCAGGTGGATGATACTGAATTTCTTTGCGGCTTCAAAGAGAAAATTGATTCCAGTGGGGAAAAAAAAAGAAGAAAATATATTTACTTGAAGGGACAGAGTGAAGTTCTGTTTTGCAAAGGCTTTGGCGTGTTCACAGCTGATGCTCTGGGTCCCGGGTGAGCAGTGGCTGCTGCTGACCCTGCTCTGTTCCACGTAGCTCAGTGTTTTCTCCTCACACCCGCCTCACCCCGCGCCGCAGGGCTGCAGCGTGCGGGTGCAGCCGTGGCACCTCAGGCTCCTGCAGGAAGGGGACAGCCATGCCGGGATCTTTAAGGTCGTCACAGATAAGACCACAGAGAGCCGGCGGCGGTGCCTTGGGCTCTCTGCTCCCTCCAGATCTCAGTGAGTCTACCCCGGATCATCAGGGCCACGGCGCGAAACGCCGCTGGGTTTGCTAGAGATACCAGCGGGTACATCCCTGATGCAGCTGAACGCTGGTGCTGCAAGGGCTAGAGTGTTTGACACTTCCACCCTCTGAAAAAAAGGACAAAAATTCGTTTGCAGAAACACACCTGGCAAACTCCACTGCCTAAAATTAGAAATGCGATTTTATATCTGAGTGCCAACAGCAGATGAACAGCAGGTCATGCACAAATATAAATGGCCACATGATTAATATTGGATGAACTTTTAAAATTTGGGTGCCAACAGATGCACGATAAAATTTTCCCACGAAGTAAACATACAAGGATGTTTTTTGTGCCAGTTTTCAGTTTCTGCTGCATGTTACAAAACCAAGCTAATTGCGGTTAAAAATACTGAGCAGCAAATCCTCTTACCAGAGAAGTTGCAGTTTCCAAATCTGCCGCACTAGTCACCGTGATCGTTCCCAAAGCCATATATTCATAGTAAGATAATCTACTTGGCCAAAATTTCTCACTGCAGGCATGAGACTGAGGAGATAAAAGATAAATACAAGAGCATGGGGAGATTAAATAGATGAATATCTGCAGGTTCCAGGCTTCTGCAGCTCATGTGGGGGGACTGTTTATGCCTGCACGTGCCCTATAGACTCGCATGGCTGGTGGAGTGCCAGCGCCTGGAATACGCTGCCTGACTTGCGAAAAAAGGCAGCCCTCTTTGATGATGCAGAAATCATTTTAGTTATTGAAGCAGTGAATGTTAATGGTTATTAATTGGAAAAGGCTCTCCAGGGGCCATGTGTGTGCGGGACTGGTGAGCGCTTTGCAA
The DNA here is from genome assembly GCF_965140245.1 of Athene noctua. Taxonomy (NCBI): domain Eukaryota; kingdom Metazoa; phylum Chordata; class Aves; order Strigiformes; family Strigidae; genus Athene; species Athene noctua. The sequence continues at coordinate 767,425 of NC_134053.1, forward strand.
TTCCAGCATGAAATGAGTTACTCCGCAGCATTAAAATGAGGACAACTCTCCCCAGCATCCCCGGAAAGTAATTGAATTGTTACTGCCTGGCACCAGCCCTTCCTGTTCACGCTGCCTTGACACGGGGAGCCAGGGACCCTTCAGAGTAAGGCATAACCCCTAAACTCAACCTGAAATTTAGGTGAAGTATTCTCAGCTTCTCTCTAAAGCGGTTGCAGACTAACCCCATGTGCCCTGGAGCTGCAGTTTTGCCTCAGGGGTGTTTGTATTGTGGCAACTGTCACAACAGTAACCCCCGGGAGGGATAAACCCCCTGCCAGCCCCCCACCGGGAGGGATAACCCCCCTCCCCGGGAGGGAAACCCCCCCTGAGGGATGCTGCAGGGAAGGCTCCTGGAGATCTCTGCAACCTGCTTGTCTGAATGGTCCCAGGGACTCAGTTTGTACAAACGAACAAAGTTATTTCAGGTTGAATTTAGTGTTTATGCTTATCTAGGGTTTATGCCTTGTCAGTTATCGATGGGCTCTGCTTTGCAGGGTGCTCAGAAATCGCCGGCCCAGCTGCGGGGGGTGGCAGAGCAGCTTTAGCCCCGCGCTGCGGGTGCCGAGCTGCCCGCGGCAGAGCCGTCCCGCGCAGGCGCTGGGAAGCGGCGCAGGGTGATGCGGGACGGGATCAGCAGTGAGTGTGGGACTTGCGGAAAACCAGTCTTACAAAAGAAGCGGCCTCTTTGAGGCACACCTTCCTCTCCAGTGAAAGGGAGGGTAAAGCAGGATTGATCAACCCGGGGTGACCTCTAAATTGTGGGGAGAGCTCACAGCCGGAGAGACGACCCGATCCACTCGTCATGCAGAGGGGTTTGTGTTCCTGCTGCCACTTCCCTGCCCTTTGATGGAGCGACTCGGGAACCTCCCAGCCCACACGCTGTAAACACAGCCTTTATTTTCTGTGGAAGGGAGAAAAGTTGAGAGCTGGAGAATTAAATGCCCCGATGAAGGGCACCTGCCGGATGCGTGCTCCTGCTGCCCGTCAGGCCGGTGATGTATTGCAATAACACGTCCCGGGAGCGGCGGCCTTTGGTGAAGTATGGCGGCCATCCATCACCGCGCCGGCGCTGCTCGCACCGTGCATCAGCGGAGCCGGGCTGGGCGCAGCGAGCGCTGGTGCAGGCAGGGCCGGGCGGGGCCGGGCGGGCAGCGGGACCTGCCTGTGGCTGCCCGCGGGCTGGCTCAGCCAGGGACGCCGGGGCGGTGGGACCGGGAGGGCCCCACGAGGCTGGGGGTACGTCGGGATGCTGCGGAGCTGCGTGATGGGAATGTCCCCTCCCAGAGCGGCGCTGCGGGACCCAGCGCAGCGCCCAGCGTGTGGGGAGTGCCCTGGGTGCCTCCACCAGCCGGGGCACCCAGTCCTGGCAGGACCCGCTGCCCTCGGTCTCCCACGGCCTGGGTGGAGGGTGCTCGTAGATGCTGAGCTGGGTCCCCATCCCTCGCCGGAGACCCCATGCCCGGTCCCTGGGGAGCGACCCACTGCTGGCCACCGTCTGGCTGGGCTCGTTGTCCGTGGGGCTGCGTGGCGGGGTCGGAGGGTGCCGCCAGTCGAGCACGACGCCTTGGTCCGCACCTGCGGCTGCGGCGCAGAGCTCCCGGTGAGGAGCTCGGGTGCAGGGCTGGGAGCCACGCTTGTCCCTGGCCACGCACATGGCAGCTCCCTCAGCTTTTGAGCCTGAAAGGCTGCAAGAAAAGGCGCCTTTTGAGAGCTCCAGCAATTTTCCTGGTGAATAGGAGTTGCTGTTCCTGTAACACGAGTTGTTCACACACATGCAGTAATGTCCTGTTTGGGGCTTATGTAATGGGATGGAGGGGCTCCAGCGAGGGACCGACCCCGCGGAGAGGCACTCACGCCGTCTCAGGCTGGCAAAATGAGCTGGACTTTTCCAGGCCCCGCTGAGATGTTTATTTATAACTCCCACCGTCTGGCAGAAACCTTGCCAATCAAAACACGCCACGGGTTTTCCAACGGGTTAGGAGCACTCCTCTCAAAGAGGGTTTTTGAGGGGGGCCCAGGATATTTGATAGGAGTTAAGCTGTAAAATTAGTTTCAGAGCAGTGGGTTGTCTCCTTCCCAGCAGGCTTGGCTGGCGGCTGCGGGAGCATTAACCCCTCGCGCCCGCCCGCTCCCACCCTGCGCCGCAGGGACGCCAGTGTCCACCCTGCTCCCGGAGCCAGGCCGGCGTGCGCCAGCCTTATGGGGCCATGGGGACAGTCCTGGTGTTGATGTCCTGCTTGTGGCCCCGGTGGATCACCCCCGGGTCACCGGTGGGACGCCCTGAGCCGTGCCCCCTGCAGCAGAGCCCTGTGGGAACACCTTTACCTGCAGTTCTTTACAGAGGTTCAGGTAATGCCAGAAAGGGTGAACGTATAAACTACCCGGCCATGGCAGAAAGGGCTGACCCAGCCTTCCTTCACACGTCTGCACCAGAAGCAGATGCCGGCCAGTGCTGACACTCCCCGTCCTGGCCTGGGGGAAGCTGTGAAGCCGGGGGTGCAGCGGAGGGAGCACGGCAAACGCCATTTCCATCGTTACGGGGTGGCTGTGCTGGTCACCAAGAAGCCGGCAATGGGCAGCAGCAGGAACCTTCAGCCTCGTGCTTTATCCTCTCCCCACACGTAGCCCTCTAGTCCCTCCTGGGCTCGGTCAGCACTAGGATGAATTTTCTCTTGCAGCTGGAGAAGGCAGGACCTGCAGAGAAGGGAAAGACCTGGTGTGGGAAGAGTCAGAGCATCTGCAAACCTCAGCAGGGCGTGGATGTTTGCAGCATCTGAGAGCCTTTGAGTTTAGTTGTGAAACTAATGTTCTCTTTGTTTTCTGCTGAATGATGATGAATCGCTAGAAACTTGGAACCATTTTAAGGATGAATAAATGACACCTTCTAAGCTCCATGTTTATCTACTATTCTGCTACCAGAGCGATTTCATAGCAGAGCTATCAATGAATTTAATTTACATAATGGTTTATCATATACTTCAATATTTCAAGCACACTTCATTAGGCACCACCACCAGCAGTTACATGCTCCCTTATAGTTCTTGCAAACTTTGCCATGAAATGCAGCCTCTCCAACTATTAGTGATGCTTTAAAAAAGAAGGGAAAAAAAAATAATACTCAGACTACCCAGAGCTGTGTTCAAACAGCTTTTCCAGCTCCGCTTGCACTGACGGAGCTACCCACCAGCCAGCGGTGCGGGCACGGCGCTGCCCCAGCTGGGCAGTGCTGGGGAAGATCATTTACTTTTCCCAAATTGAGAGGATATAATTTCTCAGTATAATGTTTTCAACTCTGCAAAAATAATCCCCCTTTTTTTTTTTTTTTTTTTTTTTTTTTTTTTCAGAACGCCGGAGGACATCAGTGCCTGAGGTGCCCCGGTCCCTGTGGTGTTCCTGCAGCAGGGAGTCACTGGGAGCGGGAGAGGTGGGGAGATGCACCCTGGAGCCAGGGCAGGCAGGGCGCAGCTCGGGCGCTGGGACCTCCGTGGGCATCCCCTGCGGGTGAAGGCGAAGGACTCCGAGCCCGGCCCTCTCAGCATTGCCAGCTCGTCAGGTGAGGAGCCAACGTGTGAGCTGCTGTAGAAACCAGGGGTTTGTGAGGCTCGGGGGAATGGCAGGAGCCGTGTGGGTTCAGGTGGCTGCGGGGGGGCCCTGGGCAGCCTGCCCTGGGGGTGGGCACTGCCGGGACGAGCCTCAGGCGGCCACGGCCGCTGCTTCCTTGGATCGGTGACGCCGGGGGAGAAGCCCCTTCCCCAGAGGGTACGTGGTGGTGAGCGGGTGGTCAGGGCAGAGCACGGTCTCTTGCATTGTCAGACTTGAACCACACCAGAGCGGCTTTCTGTGAGCACAGTCAGGAGGTGCTGCTTAACGTAGTTACACGTTTGGATTTTATCTGAGTTTCTGGGGACGAACTGAAATGATATCCTGTACCCTCAGCTCCTCGTACAACACAGGAACAGCCCTCCAGGCACTGATGCCCTAAAGAGGGGTTTTGTTCAGTGTCAGAGATTGTAATTTGGGCATTCAGATGGGGCGGAGAAGCCTCTGTATCCACCAGCCCCTGGGTTTGGTGTTTACATTTCCGAGACCCGTCACTCGCACCCAGAGTCCGCTGAGGCAGCAGGTGATCACCCAGCGGGACGGAGCGGGGCCGGGTCGTGCACTGCTCTGTCCTCGGGTCCCAGTGACCCCCGCCCGCCTCCGGGGGGGATCTCGGGGGGCACAGCAAACCTTCAGCGTGGGCAGCAGCCCAAGGGCCGTTTCACTGAGGGAGAGCTGCGAGCGGGGATTGCCCCGGTGCCAGCGGCACGGCGGTCCTCGGCGGCTGTGCCCGGCCACAGCCCCTGTTTGCCAGCCATGAAGGGAAGGAGCGTGTGTTGTACTTTCAAGAGAGCGTCTCCAAACAAGGTCCTGGCAGAGCCGGGCCTCGGGAGCCTGTTCCTGCTGCAGCCGGGGCTGAGCCCCCGCACCCAGAGGGATCTTCCGCCGCGCCCGGCACACGCGGCAGGGCTGAGCGTGGGCCGTCCCCTGTGCGCGCCTGCCAGCCTGTGTGGCACGTCTTCAGTAGCATCTTCTTACATAATTTATATCAAGGATAACATAAAGGTTATTTTAAAAAATAAAACAACCTTCTTTACATTTATTAAATTTGCTGGAGCATCCCATATGCACCTTTGCAAACTCCGGTATTACCCACAGGGGTCTGATCTGCATGTCACATTAGGCAGATGGAATATTTTATTTATTCCACCCGGATTGTAATGGAGAATTTAAACTGTTTGCAGCGACATGTTTGTGTTCCAGAGAATGGCACAGGATGCTGCAGAGTGCCCTGCCGTGCTTTTGTATCTTAAATACACGAGATCACTGGGAATGTGGAGCTGAGACCAGCTACTCGTTGGTAAACTTTATTGCAGCAACATAAAGCAATTCTAGTGCTGCCAAATATTTATACATTTTGCTGCCATATCCTATGTTTCTTTGTTAAAAATAGGTTTTTGCTTAGAATGAATCTTCGGGTTTTGCTTTATTAATTTTTTTGCATCAACCTGTATTTCACAGTTTTGGCTGTTAAAAGCCATCGTAGTGGATGGAAGTGAGGAAACTTTAACCATTGAACAGCATGTTCTTGCCTTTTAGTAGCTTGTCAGTGGAGTGTATTAAAGATTCAGCTGTGCTCTGATAAGAATCTTGAAGGATGTATATGTTTGCATTGTTTTTGGCAAGAAACATCCAAATGATCTGTATTTATTATATAAAATTGATTTTTTTGGCAAACATGCTATTTTTCATGGATTTTGGCCTCATACCAACACAAACAGGGTGATCTTGAGCAAAGCCATGCATTTTTAAGTCTCTATTTGGAGAATTTTCAGAAGAATCCAGGGTCATGAATTTGTCTGTAAGTTTACTCTTGCTGCAGATAGCAGAAATGGTGGAAAACCACATTTCCAGCGTGGCTGCAAGGTGTCAGTTGTTGTAAGGATTTCATCAACATTTATGGTTGTTCTTTGCAAGGGCAGTGCTGCAGCATTGGAAACTCAAAGTTGTCAGTCATGGGGGCTGAGGGAGCTGCCGGTGGGCTCAGGCCGGGGCAGGACCCTCTCCTGTGCCAGTATCTCATCTTGCTGCTCCCAAGAGGATCCTCTCCTCTAGAGCTGGAAGAATTGCTCTGCTGGGAGCTCTGTCCCGCTGGGACCTGCCAGTGCTGGGGGATTTCTGGCACAAAGACCATGGTGGTGCCTCAGGGGGGTCTCGGAGGATGCTGTGGGAAGGGTCCCGGCCAGAAAGCCCTGTGAGCTCCTCTCTGAATCGCAGCGGTGCCTGGCCTGGACCGGGGGGAGCCGTGCTGGGGGGGATGGAGCGGGGTCCCTGCGCCAGCAGCGCTGCCCAGTTGGGTGTCAGCCCTCGGGGCAGGGGCCAAGAACCTGCTGGGGCCGGGAGGCTCCAGAGGACCGGAGCTCAGCCTGGCTGGACCTGCCGGAGTTCCCTGGCCCAGGGTCTCAGGAGGTCCTGGTCAGGACCGGGGGCTGGAGCTCGAGCCCCGCGGGTTAAAGCTGCGGTTTGGAGCAGAGGAGGTGCCCGTCCGTGTCAGTTTGCACGGAGCGTGTGACAGACCTGTCAGCCCCGGCGTGCAGCCTGGGGGACGCCAGCACGGAGCTCCCCGGCTGCGGCTCCCTGCGCCTCGCCGAGGGTTTGTCCCGCTAACACCGGACCCGGCACTGGGGCCTCGGCAGAGTTTGTGTTCGTTGTTCCCAAACAGAGACATCAGGCTGAAGCCCCACAGCCCCGCTTCCTCTGCAGATGATTGCTATTTTGGTTCCACAGGTGGTGTTAATATATTCCTCTTTAGGCTCCACTTCCTCCTACAGCTGAGTACAATGTAAATAACATCTCAGTTGTCATTTAAAAGGGAAGGAGGGAGATGACTAGAATTGGCAGAAAAATCACAGGCTGAGATTTCACTTGCAGTATTGATCACAGACTCTTCTGTTAATGTCAGCTTTACTCCTCCAGCTCTAAAAAGCTGTTGAGGACACAGAGATTGTCAGTGGGGAAAAAAACATGGCGTTTAATGTCTGGAGAGATGCTGTGGGTAGAAGGGGCTGCCATCCCATCTGGGGCTGCCGGAGCCAGCCCATCCCTGAAAACAGCCGGCTTTGGAGAAGCGGGATGCGAGGTGATGGGGCAGACACGTGAGTCAGTAAACGGCACCATCAGGGAGCTGCCTGTGGGTCCCGCTGGGGAGGCTTATTCACAAATGTTCCAAACTTTTGTGAAGGGCATTAAATAAACAGCAGAGTTTCGGGATGCCCTGCTCTGGCCCAGCCCCTTCTCGCCTAAAACTAGGGAGCAAGGTCTGACCAATTTTAACATAAGCTAATTGGAGGGAGAATGCCAGCTGCAGAAGGGGGGTTTGGTCAGAGAGGATCAGCTCACCCTGTCCAGGCAGGGCAGTGGCGGGGTCACTGGTCCAGCCCCAGTGTCTGGCCCAGGCTGTTTGGGGCTCAGCGCAGTAACCCCACACTCTGCTCCCTCTGGAAGTGGCCTCTCAGCTTCAGATATGTCAAAACTAAGGTTTTTAAATTTACTTCTCTCTGTGCTTTTGCTCTTGTTTTTCAATCAGAGACAGAGAGAGGGAGTTTGCAGGTCGCTCGGGTTCACGGGATGCACTTACCCAAGGTAATGACCAGCAAAAGGAACATGTAACTCGGGTGGGGGACGCTGACTCCTGCCAACCACACACCAGAACTTCGATTAAAATCCCCCGTCCCTTTGTGTGATGGGTGCTCAGGAAATGTAAAGGGTTGGTTAAAAAATTGTGACACATAGGACTGCCCTGAGCCTTGCTTTTAACCATCAGTATGTTGGGATTTTCTTATCAAAGTAAGAGCATTGTACGGACTTCGAATGAAGACAGCAATCTAACGGCAGAGATAATCCGAGGGCTCTTTGGCAAGGCGCCGTACAGGAAGGTACCGGGGCTGGGGTGGAGGTCTTGCAGCCTCAATCTATTTCTAAACACTCCTCGCAGAAAGCCCTTCTCTTGGAATTCATTATGATAAAAATTTGATTTGTATGTCTTGAAAAACTCTGTTGAACCTGGAAAACAGCCCTCCTGGAGACTCGTGAGCTCTTGCCTTTCAGAACATTGTTTGTGGAGATAAAAATATTTCTGCCACACTTGTCACATGTATTTGAAAAACATATTAATCATTTAAACAAATATTAGCTCTGAAAGCCTATAAATACATTCACTGGGAGGAATATACCCTTTGTTGTAATATTACAATGAAAAATATGCTAATATAGTTGCCTAATTGCTTGTGTTTGAATAACCTCTTTTGTGACAATAAATGTTTGTGGCAGCATCATTCAAACAAGAAATGGGGAATTTGGTGCCAGTGAGGATTACGTGTGCCTCTGCCATCGCTCCTGATGTGAAAAGAAAAGTGTCTCTCTTCCTGTGTCTGAGAGCTGGTGTGGATGGAGAGCAGACGTCACGGCAAATGCCATCGGGCTGACGCCGATCCCGGGCCCGGGAGGGACGCTGGGCCGGCTGCTGCCTGGGCAGGGAGATGCTCCCGGATCCTCTGCGGGTGCCTGGCCCGCACGCTGGGCGAGCGGCGTGGGTCAGGGACCAACGACTCGTAGGATCTGAAGCTGCATCGTACTTGGCTGAAAAACCAAACCGAAGTGAGGGGCTGAGCAGCAAAGGCCGGACCCAGGCTGGTGGCTGCAGCGGTTTGGCGCCAGCCCGGCTTTGTCTCGGGGCGCGGGCACCCTGCGACGGGCTGCGCCGCTGACAGCCCTCAGCCCACCCCCCCAGCCAGAAATGACCTGAGAGTTTCTAAAACTTCCCTCTCGCTCCCTTGCTGCGTGCATTTGCAGGAGGCTGTTTGATTTACAGGCGAGCCTCCGCAGGAGAAGTACCGGGGTAAAGCCCGAGCTGAGAGCAGAGAGGGGCCCTGCCCTGAGGCAGGGAGTAGGTGTCTCTGAGCAGCATCCCCTAAGGTAAACCAGCTTCGCAGCCATTTTCTGCTCGTGGAGATCTCTGTGGACACCATGTCCCCCTCTCCCACCAGGGGAAAGGCGGCAAATGGTTTTGTGGCCGCACCTGTTGGTGATGATGCTGTTTCTAGTGTCAGAACGACGTGTCCCATCCTGAGCATGGATTCCTGTCTGAAACACTCTCCAGTATTACTGGGATGAACAGGGCATCTGGGGCAGTTCTTGGGCGACAGACCTCTGACAGCTTTTTGCCAAGGAAGTGCAATGAAACCTCCACGCTGGTGATGCAGTTCGGACCAGCCAGCAGAGTTGCATCCCCGGAAAGCACAGGGATGGTGGAGCGTGGGACAGTTGTGCTGAGACCCGGCAGCTCCCAAAGCTGTGAGGATGAGGAACAAGGTCACGCTGAGAATGAGCTTCCAGCATGTAGCAGGCTCGATGCTGTTCCTGCCCTGCCTGGGGCCGGAGCAGCAGCGGGAGCTGGAACTGGCCCCAGGGCTCTCTGCAGGATTTATGGGAAGAAATAGATCTTGTTCTGTCCCTTTGGCCTTACGGGCACATCAGTCTCTCCTGAGACTTTTGGTTAATGAAAGTGCCTTCAGCTGAGCCAGAGAGACTCCTGCATGGTGTATATTGTCGGCGGGACAGAGACCCCCAAGGTTTTTTCATAAGAATTCGGTGATTCTGCTTATTTTCTTAGCCTTACGCACCTTAAGAGCTTAAACAACAGTATGGAGAATAGTTACAGGCTCTATGACAGACTCTTTTTCCAGGAAATCTGCACCCCTCTCCTGGGAGGCTCCCCCAGGCCCGAGGGCCGGAGCGGAGCGCCCGGGTGGGCGCAGGTGCTGCGAGGCCGCAGCCCGCGCTCCGCAGGCGCTGTGGGAACGGGCCACCCTCACAAAGCGCCCTTTATGCTGCTGCTTCCCACGGCTCCTGCCCTGCCCAGATAAGGATCTGGGCTCTGGTTACAGCTGGGGCTCTCGGCGGTGATCGGAATAATCGGAATATCATCGCGGGGTGCGTTTTTCCTGGAGGTGAGATGATTTGGGGTGAGGTGGAAGAGCATTGCGTGCGAGTTGTTTGCCTCATCCTCTGGCTCCGTTGCAGGACTGAGGCTGGTCTCAGTATCTGGTGCTGGTGGAAATCCTCGTGCGCAGCCTCCTTGGCAGCAGGCACGAAGTGGGGGGTGGTTTCTGTAGTCTGGTGCGAGGTAATGCCCACAACAGGGCTCTTCAAATGGGGATTGGCTCTCAGGGAGGGACACGTGGCTCAGAAAGGACTCCTGTCCCTAGGTATTATCTGCTATTCCAAGTCTGAGGATGAAAGGAGGTCTCCCTCCTCTGCCATCAGCAACACGCAGAATGGGGAAGAGTTAAATGTAACAGCACTTAAGGAAAATATTGTAAAGTCCTCTTGAAATTCCCATCAAACTCAATTAGCAGGGCAATGATATACCTAAACAACTGGAATGGGTCGACTTTTTATGCTTTGCTGGATAGCTTCCAAGTTGATAATTAAATTGTGCTGGGCTGCAAGCTAAGTGGCTACAAGTGTCTCTTGTGCAGAGGCTTTGGAGGCTGATGGCCACTAGCACGGACACCGTTCCCTGGCCACGAGCCCCGCAGAGCCGCTTCTCCGTAGGGCCAGGCCCTGGGTGCTGGCGATCGCTCGCCCCGTGGTCTCTGCCCCCGCAGAGCCGGACCTCCCGGCGTCTTCCCAGGTGGGAATTGCTTCCCGCAGGGGCTGGGCTGGACGTCGGGCTCACCACGGCCAGGCTTAGCCTTGAGACGTGGCTCTGGCAGGCGGGGCTGCAGGGGCCAGCCTGGAGAGGTGGCCACAGCCAGGAGCCGCGGGAGACACCCACCAGGACCAGCGTTGTGGGAGCAGCACGCGGTGCCGAGCGGCGGGGAGGGCTTGCGGGGGCTTTCCCTGCCTGGGGCAGCGGGCAGAGCTGGGCAAAGGGAGAGGCTCCTGCTCCCTCCCTCTGTGCCTGGGGCTGACTGGCAAGAGCAGGGCGATATTTTTTGTAACAAATAGTTTGCTTTCCAAAAAATATAGTTTTGCGATGAGTGACAATATTTGTTAACTTGGATTTAATCTGGTGACTAGTGGGGCAAAATAAAAAGTGAAAGGGATATTTCTGGCAAAACAAAGGCTTGGTTTCAGCTTTGTCAAATGAAGCATTTGAGCCTTCTGTTCTGGAAAGATGCTCTGTTTTGAGATAAAACTCGGTTTGATTAACAACAGAAAATGAAAGAGGTGGGGAGGAAGAGCACTGCCCAGACCTGGTGGAGCAGGTAAATCCCTCAAGTGGTTGGTTCAGAGGCCACGAACGGGGCATTGACAGCACTTGTCTCAGTGCAGGGGACCAGACACACTTTAAAAATAAAGAACTTAATGTACAAAGAAATGGTTGCCAGGGGACGGCAGCTGCCAGCTGTGCTGCCGAGCTGGGTCCTGCCTGCGGCGGTGGGCGATGCCCGGAGACGGGGACCCCTCAGCCAGCAGCCGAGGGTGGGGGCAGCAGAGCTGGCGCGGCGCTGGCTGCCGGGCTGTGAGAGCTCGCCCTCCGCCTGGGCGCCCCTCGCCCCGGCCGGTGCCGCCTCAGCCCCCTGCGCTGCGCCAGGCACGGCTCTTCTGGCGCTGCAGCCAGGCTCCAGCACCTCGGTGCCTCTCCAGCTGCTTTCGTTCGTGCCTCGATGCTCCCAGACCCCATTGATTATTCTTCTGCTCATCGTGCTCCCTTCTTGCTCTGTTGTTCTCTTTTGAGATCCAGAGTTCAGCTCTGCACAGTGAACGTTGTCTGACTGTGGTGTCTCATCTTGCACATTTGGGTAAGTCAGCCATGGAATTATCCTATAATGTGGAAATCATACAATTTCTCTCTGATCTTCCCTGAGCTTAGCATTTCATCTCGCTTATACTAAATGCAGCATGACTAAGTAGGCAAGAAAGGGATTTGAGCCCTTTTGTTACTTAAAATGTGAATTAGACGTTCCTGAGGGAAGTTTGTGTCGCATTTGCAAGTTAAAAATGCACCAATTATTTGTACACGGACCCCTTCCAGTGCGGTGGTGAAGGAGGAGCAGAGCTGGGGCCTTTGGAGGACCCACCACCAACAGTGGCTGCTTGCTCGCAGGTGGCACGGGGACGTCCTTGGCCCGGGTGAGACGCCCCGTCCTGCTCCCTTCCCAGAGGACGCCTGGCTTTGACATTAGATCCAGCCTCACAGCTGGAGCTTGTTCTGGTCCTTTTCCAGATGAGTTGTGAATGTTTCCAGGGATGGAGATTCCACGGCTGGACCGCTCTCCCGGCGAAGGGCTGCTCCCTGCAGCCTCTGGAATTCTGCTGCTCCTGCAAAGACGGCACCCACAGAGAAGCAGTTCCTGTTCTGAGGAGCAGCGTTGTCCCGTGCATCATTTTTAGGAAGAAAAGACAAGTGGGAGCTTCCCTGCCTGCCTTCCCCAGCTGGGTTTGGGCAGCCCGTGCCAGCGGTGGGAGCTGGCGGCCGCTGACGTGCAGCGAGCTCGGGGCCGTGGCCACGCCGCCCCGCTGGCAGGATTCCTGGGGCTGTGGCAGCTCCCACCCGCGGCCGGTGCTTGAGCAGAAGGGCCCGCTGGAGCCTGGGGGGCTCTCACCACTGCTGGGGTAGGGCCTCTTCTCGCTCTTGCCCGTAGCGCTGCTGGGCCTGCGACGAGGACCCGGGCGCTCACTGGCTGTGCCGCGGGAACTCGCCGTACGAACCGCGCTGCGTCGCGGGAGGTCAGGCTGCGTCACTTGATGGAATGGATTGACCTGCGGAACAGCACTTCAGTCTATTTAAGGCCGACCAATTGCAGCAAGAGAGGATGGAGAAGCTGAGCTAGTGGAAGGGGGGAAACGGGCTTGACCCCCATGTCCTACCCCCTGGACTCAGCGAGGGCCGGGGCTGCACGCAGCCGCCGCGGCTCTGCTCGGGCTTTTCCCTGCTCTGCCTTGGGTCTGTGCTGTCTCTGTCTACAGGAATCTGTGAGGGAACCAAGTCTCCTCTTGCGTGGTGTTCTCCTGGTATCGGCAGAGATGTCTGTACTCCCCGGCAGCATAAAATGGGGGCTGCTGCCTGTGCTTTGCAGCGCTGCGCGCCGTGAATGGCGGGTGCCTGCGTCTGGAAGGGCGCGGGCTGAGGGGCCGCGGGGCAGGCAGGGGTGGGGGCTGCCGAGCCAGGACCCTGTTTCTCTGGCAGCAGACTTGACTGATGTCGTCTCGGAAAGCGCTTGCAGCAAAACCAACCTGGTCTGAGTCTCCCGTGGCAGACAGCAAGTGTTCGACCGGCTGGAGGCACTGCAGCAAGAAGTGATTTTGCTGAGTTTCCCCATCCCCACTGTCCACCTCAGCTCCTGCCGGAGTGGCCCTGGTGCTTGTGGGTGGAGGGTTGAGGGCTGGCTGTGAGCGATGAGATGGGCTTGCCAGCCTGGGTTTGGCTCAGGGCAGGAGCCTTCGTCACGGAGGTTTCCTCGCAGGGCTGTGACCGTGGGCTGAATGCACCTTTGGGGATGTGCAGCTGTTAGTATTTCTCTGTGAGGTGTTCTTGCATCACATCTTCTTGTGGGGCTTAGTCTTAAGGAGCTAGAAGAAGTACTAGGTAATTTAGAGGACAGTCTACATGGTTTGAATAGTAGCTCAAAGCAGTACACAGTGAAGTAGTAACTGATGCACTGGAATGTAATCCTAGGGACTGGGTTTTAAGTGATAAATATAAACTCAGAAATCGAAGCCCATTTTTACTTAACTAGCCACTCTTTCTACTTGTAAAAGTATGTGAGTTCTTCAGTGTGAATATTTTGGATCCTCTGAGTATAAATGCAAAAGTTATGGTAAAGAAAACGCCACATTGAAGCTGGTTGAGGTTGATTTCTTATCCATTTTCTCACAGGTTTACAATCAAGCCTCCCCGCTGACAGGAGTTCCTGGCTGCTACAGAGCTAAAGAACACGGGTGACCCGCGCTGCAGTTTAGAGGGCAGAATTACAGGTATTTGTTCAACAATGATCTCTGCCATAAAGCACAGTGCCTTATATTCCATTTATGATCCAAAATATGAGTTCTCACAAGCAGCGTGGCTGTGGCATCAAGGTACAATGCTGCGGTGGTTTCCCGTGGGATGGGAATTTGCATGCTGAATGCATAATTACATGGTGGTGGTTAACTCACAAGTAACAGCGGTCTCTCCTTATATTGCACGAGACACAAATATCAATGTGTCAGTGGTTTTTTTTCAGTGAGCCATACTGGCAGCTCTCCTGAGCTAAGTGCAGTCTGCAGTGCTGCTAAAGCAGTGCAGAAGTGTCACAGACAGCAGGGAGAACAGCAGCACCCAGCGCATTCCCGTCGCTGGCTCGGAGATTTCCTTAGGCACAAGCCCATTTTTCACACCAGCACCAGAGCCCCTTGTCCCTACTTCTCCAAGTGTCAGATCTCATTTGTGCTCAAGCCTCTGGTGACAGCGTCTCTCTAGATAAATTATTCCATTGCCCGATTGACCTCTTGCTTATGAATACTTTGCGCTAGTGTTTTACTTGAATTTTCCCTTTTCTATTTTAAGACACTTAATCTTTGATGTTGAAAATCTCTGTCCATTCCTATTTTGGGCAGCCCCCTGTTACTCTGCTCCCTCTGGGCTATTTCTGTGTGAGACCTCTGGGTCACAAAACCGCTGCCTGGAGGCTCCTGGCTGCAGTGTGTTTTGGGGAAGGGGATGTTCTTCAAACGCCCTCGGTCGGGAGTGGCAGAGGTCTGGCAGGTGTGTGTGTGTGTTTAAAGGTGCGAGAACTGTAAACGAGACAGGCAGCTGTGGAGGGAGCTTTCTCCCCACGACGAGAGGGAGATGAGGTGCTGCATCCTCAGCCTGATGGAAGGGGAAGGCGGGTGGGCACGGAGCAGGCTGCTCCTCCGTGGGGGGACCACGAAGCTTAAGTTGTCTTGCGTCAGTGATGAGTCAACCGCGTTAAGCAGAAAAGGCTCCCCTGAGCAGTGTCACTTAGAAATCTGAAGAAAAGGCAAGAAGCAGCACACCCAGCCCTTTCTTTCTTGGTAACCTTTTCAGCTCCACGGTTTGCTGTGCCTGTGCCCGTCCCCCCAGTGCTGCTCAGAGGGTTCAGCGCCGTCTCCTTGTGCCAGCTCCCTCAGGGAGATGCCGGGGTGGGACCCCAACCTCCATCCCACAGCCGGAGGGTTGGGGGACCCACTGGGTGCCCTGAAAAGTGACTGGTCTTGTGGGGGTGAGTGTCAGGGTGGTGTCGGGACACGGGTGTCACCTACCCCAGTCGAGGGACTGGGGTCCCAGCTGCCTGCAGAGCCTGGTAGCCAGATGCTGGGAGAAACAGGGAGGTTTCTTTGTGGAGCTCAGCTGCTGGGGCTGCTGGAGCAGCTGAAGGAGAGGATGCCTTTTCCCTCCAGCCCAGCTGTGGTGCTCAGCAGCCTTTGGGAAGGATCCCAGCTGCTGGAAATGGCAACTTGACTCAACAAGCCCTTTCCAGTTCCAAACACTCTTTCTTGAGATGAAAAAGGTTACAGAAACCCAGCTGCTTTCCGAGGTCAGCAGCTGAGCTGGAGGGTGGGATAAAGGTTCCCTGGGATGGGAGGGAGATACAAACGCTTTGTCTGCCCTTTTGGAAGGATACTCTGGGAGTGTTATCTCTAACCAAACAAAAATGGTGTGGGGACAAGTGGTGTGGTCTCTCTTTGGTCTCTCCCTGCAGCGCCCCAGGGTCTCAGCACTCACCAAAGCCAGAGGGCAGCGGCCCCGGCAGAATTGCTAGCTTCAAAAATCAGTGGCTGTGCGAAGCTGTAGGCTTTCTTTAAAAGGAAGCTTCTAATCCTCCTGCTTGCAGAAAAGGAACCTGGCAAACACGACCTCTGAGAGCATAAACAAAATCCAACTCTGTTATTTTGGAGGGAACAGGGAGAGAGGGATTGGCACGGGGAGAGCCCTGCTGGGGTGGGAGCACTTTGGGTGCCGTGGGAGGGGAGCGGGTGAGGACAGAGCCTGCCTGCTGGGGCAGCCCCTGCCTGGGAGAGATGAGGTGAGGCCTCAGCCTGCTCCCAGATTCTTCTGAGGAGAGAGCTACTCCTCGTCTCCTGAAGCAGCTGTATGCAGGGAAGCCCTAACTCATTTCCAATGGCAAAGCAGAGAACTAGTTGCATACTGGAATTTTAAACCAACATTGATTTTCATTGTGTCCCTTTAAACCTGATCTAGATAGAGTTGCACAGGGCACTCCTGGGACAGAATTGCTACCACCTAATTGATTTTGATTTTATTTTCACTGCAGCAGTGTAATTATGAAAGCCAGCCATAATTATTGAAACACAACTAGAAGTATTTCATTATTAAAATACCCCTATGACTTATTATTAATTCATTAAATAAATTTGGATTATATCCCTCAATAATTAATGCACTGAAGTTTACTCTGTGAACTCTTCCTTTTACTAGTAATGTGTCAGCTGTTGGTATTAAAGGGAAAAAAATCCCACCGAAGTATCGGAGAAAATAGGCAACTCATTATAAAGTGAAATGGGCCGAGGGAGGCTTTGGTCTGGTTTGAAACCAGTCTTACAGAAAGCAGTGGAGCTGAGCTGACAGTCTCCTAAGCTCGGTCTGTGTTTGGGGAACGTTTCTGAAGCGCCGTCGCTCTCTGACCGTGAGCAGGGGCAGCGTTTCGGATGCTGGGCCTGGAGACGGCTCCTGGGGTGCTGGGCCGAGGGGGCTGTGCTGGGAGAAAGGGGGCGGCTCTCCTGGCAAAGCTGGGGAGCGCCGCGGGGTCAGGGCCTGCAGGGTCTGTTTTCCCGCTCGGGTCCTGCGGCACGCGGGGTCGTGTCCGCGTTGTGGTTCGGCCGTGGGAGAGCTGAGGGGTCCCGGGGAATGCGGGAGGGCCCGGCTGCTGTCTGCGCCCTGGGCCCTGCCCCGCGTCCGTCCGTGGGTGTCCGTCCGTCCGTCCCAGGGCTTCTGGTGCTCGGCAGCGCTGGGGTGCTGCAGGTGGGATCCCCTCCCTCCGGCCGCGGGACCCAGCTCCAGCCCTAGATCCAGGCGAAGAGCAGCTGCGTGCGCCTGGCTGGGGCCAGCCCAAGGCTTGGGGGGGCTTTACTCGGGACCCGGCTTTGGTGGGGCTTCCTCTGCCCACGAAACGCCCGGGACCCGCAGCAGAGCACATCTGTAACCGTGCTGCTTCCCAGCTGCTGCTCCCGCAGGAAGTTTTCACCATTTACGCTAGCACAGGATGAGTCTATAAAACTCAGCTTTCCCACTTAGCACGTCTGAGTTTCGCACATTGTATTTGATGTGTGTTTATAGGAAAAACAGACAAAAACATTGACTGAAAAGATGTGTTGATTCAGAATCTGCACTCTTACTACAGAGCTTAAGCCGAGAAAGGGGGAGAAAAAGATTTTAGCTAAATAGTTGTATCACGTTGCTGTGGTAACTGGAGTTTGAAAAGTAAACAGGGTTCTGAGGAAAGACTGTTCCTCTCTGCGTGATGCTTTCTCCTGATCCCAGGGCTGCAGCTGCCTTGGACTCGGACTCGGTGGTGACTGTGGGGCCTCTGCTGGGAGCCGGGAAGGTACCTGGCAGGGACAGGGGCCAGGCAGGTCTCGAAGCTGGGCAGGAAGCTCTGGGTGCCAAAACCAGAGCCCAGCCCTCGTCCCAGCGAGCACCGTGCCTGCGCCAGGGCCCCCGGCCCTCCCCTCGTGCCGCTGCTCCCTCCTGCTCTTCCCCGCGCCTGGAGCGGGCTGGGAGGCGCCTCCTGCCCACCCGGCGTGCCCCAGCACGCGTGAAACCAAATCAAACCCGCCTCTATCGATGTTCTCCTGAAAGTATTGACAGGCCGGTTATAAAGGAACTTCCCTAAACAAGAATTTTCCTGATGAAATATTAAGAGCCAAGGGCCGCTGGCAGCCTGGCTGAGCGCTTTACTCAGCTGCGGAAGCAGGTGCCGGGTGCTCCTGGCTCTCCCCCTCGCCCCGAGCTGCCGCAGCTCTCCCGCTCGGGCAGTTGTGGGAAGGGACCTTCCCGGCTGGAGATGCCCCGGGCCCTGCTGCGTCCCCATCGCTCCCCTCAGCAAGTGCCGGTGCTTATTGCCAAGACCGGGAGAGACGAGGTCAGGGTTTGCTCTGGAAAGACGCTGCGCTGGGGCAGAGGGAAAGCGGAGGCGTCCTCCCGCCTCCCGGCTGCGTGCTCGGTCACGGTGCCGCCTGGGGTCTCTGCTTTGGTTACGGTCCCCGCTCCTCCGCTCCCCTCTTCAACAGCAGCACCCCGGGCTGTCCTGGGTGTGTGACAGCCTTCCCTCACCATTCCCGAATGGATAAAACTTGCTTATTAGTAGTAAAAACACTGGGAAATGAAGAATTTGGGGCAGATTACTTTGTCACTGTGTGATGTAACCGTAACCAGAATTGCAATAAGATGCGGGGTGTTTTCATGGCGGGGGAGCGCTCCAGCCCCCAGGCTCGGGGAGTCTCAGGGCTGCTCAGGCCGTCACTGCCGTCGCTCTCAGGGGATGCAGCAGTTTGAGCAGAATATGCAGCTTCACCAGCTCTGCCTGGTGTCAGGGACTCTCCTGCCCTCCGTCCCGTTGGGTAGTTGTCGTTGTCGCTTCTCCTGGAGTCTGGGGTGAACTGAACCTTCCTGCAGGGACTGAGGGTGCTGAGCTTCCCCGGGACTGGGGTGCGAGTGCTGGGGAGCACCCAGGCGGGGGAAGGCTGGTGGTCACAGCCAGGAGATCCTGGGGAACACCAAGAACAGTCAGAAAATAAGGAAATGCGTTATCCTAGAAGAGCTGAAGCTCAGTGCTTCAGAGAAAAAATGTGAGCGGGCTTGGGGTGCTGGTCTTCCAGAGAACACCGCTCATGTGCAAGGGGTTTGTGAAGCAGAAATAAGAAAGATAGATGTGCATAGGTGTCTGTATGATTTAATCTGAATTATCATATTGCTTATGTGAGTCAAAGTAAAAGATGATTGTGTTTAGGAACTCTTTGAAGTATTTATTGTACTGTTTCCTAAAGAATTAAACTGTTAATTCAGAGAGCTCAGCTGGATTTACCGTTGTCTGGCTGACTTGGCGAGGCAGTTGGGTTTGCCAGATTCCGGCGTTTCTGCAGGCAGATGTGCTGCGTGTGAACAGATCCCTTCCCTCACGTGCAGCTCGCTCTGACCGGGCCAGCCCCGCCGGAACCAGCAGGCACGGGCACAGCAAACCGTGCGCGGGGTTCTCCCCATGTTTTCACTGGCCACGTTGCAGAGCCCTGCTGTAGCAGTCACAAGGACATTCATGCCTTTGTCCCTTTTTATTGAGATCTGCTTCTAAAATAAGATGAAGCTGATAAAAATGGGTGTCACAGCGTATCAGCTTGAGGCTTTTCCCCTGGGCACTGGAACGCCACTGGGGCCCAGCTAACCCAGTCGTGTCTCGGCCGTTGGGTCAGTCTCATCTCCAGCAGCCCTTTGCCTCGTTAGACGCTGCTCCACTTCTCTAACTGCCTCTCCCCTTTCCCAGCGGCCGTGTCCCTCCTCCCAGCATCCCTCCGGTCCCTTCCCACCCTCGCTCTTTGCCGTGGGGAGGGAACGGGCCCCGGTTCTCTCCTTGCCGGCTCGTGCTGCCGTGGGTGGGGGAGTCGGCTCTCAGGCCTGCGACACCAGTGACTCTCTGCCCTTTGCCTTTTCCTCCCTTCCCTTTCCCGGGAAGCATCTCCCAAGGGTGAGACACCCCACAAACTCACCGTCAGTGTCTCCCTGTGGACGTGGGGCCTGGGCTGGGTGCAGGGGTGGTGGCAGAACATCAGTTCGAAACTGTCACCGGCACTGGAAATGAAACCTGCTTTTTGTTTGCAAGGAAACGTTCATCAACACCCAATTTTAAGAACAAATCTCCTGAAACTTGTGCTTTTCCAGCCTCCCTCACACTTATTTTACTGTGTAGTTTAATTATAAAATATGCTGCAGAGCAGCACTATGATTCCCTCTTCAGAACGCTCCTTTTCTAGCATCCTGCGATTCTCTACGACCTCAGAGGGTAAAGCACTTAAGTTGCCCTTGAAGACAAAAAGAGAAAGTCTTGTTTGAGGTGAAGTCAGTATCTATCCAATTTTCAGCTGCCGTCACATCGAAATGAGAAATCTGAGGCAGAGCCAGGCACAAATAGCTGATAACAGACTTTCAGGTGCACCTCTTCACTTATCACTTCTAGGGTCACCTCTGTTTCTAAAGACTTGTTTTCCTTAAAAAAAGATTGCTTAGGACATTTAACAGTGTGGTGTTGTGATAACAAAACCCTGTGAGGCTTTAGTTTTATGCCCGGGCTCCTGCAGAGATGCGCTCTCCTAATGCTGGTGTTCCTGAATTTGTTCTGAAGTGATTTCGTGGTCAGACCCGCCGGCGCTGGGAGGGCAGAGCCTCCCTGTCGCTCCGCGGGTGCCGGCTCTCGGGCCTCGCAGGGCGGCGGCGGCAGTGGTGCGACGGCCGGCCTGTCCTCGCTTTGTCCCCAGGTCTGGGACACGGGTCTCGTCCCTCCCCGGTCAGTTCTCCTCGCCCGCAGCCCTCGGGTGGGATCTGACCTCCAGGGCCCGAGGCAGGGCCCGGCCCGGCGCAGAGGAGTGTGAGGAACGAACTGGGACGCGATTTGTTTTGAAACAGGGCGTTTGGCACATACGGAGAGATGCGCACAGACTGGTGCACAGATTTGTTTAGCAAACAATAACCTGTGTTTTGTGCATGAATAAATAATTAACCTTTTTTAAAAGAAAAAAAAAAAAACAACTTTTGCTGTCTACAAACATCCTCTTCCCTGTCTGTTGGGCACGGCAGCGTCCCTGAGCCTCCCGTGAGCGTGTCCCGTGGCTCAGGAGGTGGCACCTCTGTCGCCCTCCTTTGCCAGCACCCATCACCCCGGGGCCACGGTACCCAGGGACATCCCCCGAATGCAGAGGCCGGTTCCCAGCCCAGTTGGGGGCTGTGGGGCTGTGGGCTCCGCTGCCTGACCACCCCTGTGACTGCTGCCGGGGAGCGGGGAGCAGACACCCGCCACCACCTTTGCTTGGCCGGCTGCTGGCTCCATTCTCACACTGGAGCACAATAGTTTTCTGTGCTGCATTTTCTCATGTCTGCTCTAGCCCAGATTTCTGTGGAACAAGCAAAGCCTCTCTCCCATCTGCTCATGAGATCATTCCTCCATATGAACAATCCGGCTCTGAGGCCGCTTTTGTGGACAGCCAGCCTCCAAGCCCTCGGTTGTACTCCATCATTTCTGCTTCTGCACTTAATTAGACTCATGAAACGCTGCAGATATACGAGATGTGTCAAGGTGCTGCAGTTTTGCTTGGCTGAGCGAGGCGTTCTCCTCTGCTCCCCAAGCACATGGCCCAGCAAACATGCTACTTTCTTGTCCAGGGGCCGATTCCTTTCTCAGTTCGGTCCAGCACCAAGAAGACTCAAATTCCCTCTTCGATTTGTGTCACTGTTGCCTCTTAGTCTTCTGCTGCTCTGCCTGTTCAGGCTTCTGCCTCCCCAAGGCTTTACATTCTGAATTGTTTTTTTGATGCTGAGGATGCTGTAGGTTGGAGGTAATGGGTTTCTCCCCATTTCCCCGCCCTTACACTGAGGAGTGAGCTCAGAAGCAGAAGACGGAAGCCCTGGGAGTTCAGGAGGAGAAAGCTGGGGAAATCATCTCCCCACGCTGGGAAGTCGGCGCAGCCACCGGAGCCCAGGCGCTGACATGGCAGCAGCTGAAGGCAGGCAGAGGCACTCAAACACGCGCCTTCCGATGCCAGGGAATACTCACACGCACTCGTGGGAGCCCCGGGTGCTGCATAGCCACGGGGTATTGTACAGTAAACCAGAAAGTGTTCTCCTGCTGCCTCTTCAGAGCTGCCCCGGCTCTCCCTCTTGCTGATGGGGCAGAAGGAGAGAGTGGAGCCTGATTCCAGTGGTAACTTGCTCCCGCTGGATCCGCCACACGGGCGCTGGGCAGGCAGGGGGGTGCTGAGCCCTGGGAGCAGCTGGTGTCTGCAGCCGCTCCGTCCCACGCTGCCTGGACTCCACCCTCGACCACCTTTCGTTCTTTTCCACTTCAGAAGTGTTTCTCATCAGTGCCAGAGAATAACTGTAAAAAAGGACCCAAGGTCCCAACCTCGTCAGGGATGAATAGGGTCAGGGAAAAGGGAGGAATGTAGGTTACGTGTGACTTAAACAAAGAGAGCCAAAAATGTCGTCCTTGGAGAAGGAAAGGGGAACTCTCGAGTATTTTTGTGCCGTTGTTATTTCCTATATATGTTTTAAGATATATTTGGCTCCTGCACAGACCTCCCCTGTTGCCAGCACATGAACATTCAGCCTGTAGCTTGGCTCCAGTTCTTGACCTGGAGAAAAGGCCTCGCTGCTTGCAGGGACCTGCTTCAATGAACAGCCCTGTTCCTGCTTCTGCAGAGTTCAAGCTCAAGCTCCTCCTGCCATCAGAATGTTCCTACAATATTCTTGTTCTTGCCAGTCAGACGTGTTCTTGTTTTCTTTGTCACTTGGAAGTCAGTTGTCTCCTCGTGGACTCTAGAGACCCTGCGGGTGCAGCCCCCGGTGCCGATGTGCCGCAGTGCCGATGCGCGGTGCTGGGTGTCGGCGCCGCCCGCAGGCGCCCCGGGAGCGGGGTGTCTCCCCGTGTACCGGCCTCGTGGCACCGTTTGCCAGCGACGGCGGAGGAGCCGTGTCCACAGCCACCGTCCCGCCACCACTGACCGTGCACCTCCTCGGTGTTGGCAGCAGGACCCTCTGGGGCTTGGGAGTAACGGTGGGTCCCACACAGTGACCAGAGCCCAGGCAGAGCTGCTGCTTCGTTCCACCATCCCCAAGTTTCCAGGGCCAAATGCGAGGCGGAGAAAAGGATCCTCCATATGCGCCTTGCCAAACACTCGCAGATGCAAGCCCAGATGGCAGCTCCCACTCTGCAGTACCTTCTCCCTGTTCTTTTCACGGTGTCGGGAGCCTTCTTTGGTATCAGATGCTGAGTGTGTGTTTGCTGTTTATGTGCAGAGAGACTGGAGCTCTTATTTCAGAACAGGGATGGGAATGGAAGAGCAATCATTTGAGCTGATTGCTAATTTGAATACTTTTTTTTTTAGCTCCAGCATCAGCAGACCTACCTTTGAATATGAAACAAGGACACGGCACGTCAGCCTGCCTGTGTATTCTGACACCAGTGCTGCACTTTGTTTAGGACTAGCGAGGCCGGTCTCAGCGCCAGGGGCAGGCAGCTCTGCCTGCCCTCGTCTGCCCGTGCCGCCGGCGGGGATGTGGCGGAGCCTCCTGGGTGGGGCTGGAGCAGAGCCCCTGCCCGACACCGCACCTCTGGGTGGCCAGGACATGCCGAGGCCCGGAGCAGGTATTTACCTAATTCCCATCGTGTTGCAAACCGGGCGTGACCCCGCACAGGCTGCTTGGCGTGGCGCTCGCGCTTGCCAGAGGGACGCTCGTGATCCCTTGGCAGAGGCGATGCCTCGGCAGCCGGGCCGTGCCCGCGCCAGGCCAGCCCTGCCCGCGAGCCGGGGCCGTGCCGGGGCAGTGACACCCTGCGCCGGCTGGCGTCAGCGGGGGACATCTGCGACCCCCCACCAGCCCCCAGGGAAGGGAATACCTGTCAGCGTGCCAGAGCCCTCAGATGTCTCTTTCTTACAGAGAAGATTTCGGGATAAAAGGTTCAGTCTAATTTATTCCATCAGTGTAACAGTTAAGCATTCAATTACAATATTGGAAACAGCTTTGCAAAAGAACAGCATCGGAGAAGCAGGGAGGACTTGCCGAGCCCCGTGGTGCTGGGCGTCTGTCGTGGCTGAGCGGGGCTGAGACCTGCCCCGCGAGCTCGTCCCTGCCGGCGGCTCGCTGGCTGCGGGGCTGCTGTGCCCCCCTTCAACATGGGGGCTTCCCCCCGAAACACAGAGGTGGTTCCTGTCGCCATTTCCATCAGAGGGAAATCTCCCTCCTGCACTCCTGCCTCTCCCTCCCCTGGAAAGCAGCTTCACAGCTTGGTCACTTCCTAGTCCAAGTTCTCGCAGAACTGCAGAAGTTTTCCATTCTCCCGTTCTTATCCTGGTGCTCCAACAACCTGGCGAACAGAAAAAAAAGCTACTAGTTTTGAGACAGGTGAATCACTGAGCAAATTCAGCAAAGGTGAGGAAGTGACAGAAAAGCTGCTGCTGGGAATCTGCACCCCGGCAGCTCGGAGCAGGGGGGAGAAGCTGGGACTGGATGTCTGAGCAGGAGAGCGGAGGTACGGGAGAGCCTGGAGAGAGCCAGGGCTGGAGGCACCGGCGGGCCCGGACCTGCGGCCTGCGTAGGGGTGGCCGGGGGAGCTCCCGGCGTGGTTTGGGCATCCCAGCTCTGGCCCAGTGGCCCACCTGGAGATCAGGACGCTGGGACGTGGCTGTGCCCGCTGGACTCTGCCTGTGGGTTACAGGCACTGACTTTCAGGAGCACCAAATTCATCCAATTTAAATAAACAAATCCTGACAATAGGGGTTTGTAATTGAAATCCTGAAAGATTCTTATCGATAGCATCAGAGGGTGCAGTGTTGTAATAAGCAGTCCCTCTCAGATGCTAGGAGTTATTGAGGTTGCTCCATATCTATGACAGTTTAATCAGATCTTGAAAATCAGGGACATTATATTTTGCACCTGCTCATGGAAAAAAAAATGAATGATGCAGCTCCCCGTCATGGATCTTTTATGCACAAGGCAGGCTACCGAGAGTACATAATTCAGAGGGGAAATGGAATTACACCATGAATGAAGACTAAGCCCTGAGTGTGGTTGAATGTCACACCGGGTGGAAGAGGAGCATCTCTTCTTTCCTCTTACCCAGCCTCGACAAATGAGATGCAGGTGAAATTTATGAAGGTTCTTCCACTTCCAGGGGAGAAAGGGGGCTGGGAGCACCAGATACACCAGGAGATTTTTTTGAGAGGGTGTTTCAGAGATAAGTTGCCCTGGTCAGGATGACCAGGACATGAGGACAGACACATTTGCTTTCCTGTTCCTTTTATAATAAGGGTATATGCGAACAGGCTTGCTTAGTTTGTGCATTTACCTCTCCTATTGTCAGTACTTAAAATGCATGAAAAATACACAGCCAGAAGGTTTAAGTACAAATCTGTTGTTAACTTATAAGTGGCCTTAACATCTGTGGAAGGTTCTGAGTCCTTAGACAAGGAGCAAAATAATGGATTTACTTTTGATTTTGAAAACATCACCTAGAGGTGGGGAATGAATTCAGCAGAAGTCAGAATGGGTTTGCTTTCATTTTCCTGCGGAAGAGCAAAGGCAGAGAAGTCAAAGAGAGTTCATCATTCAGGTGCATTCATTACCTGTCCCGCCGAGGATGGGGGAGACTTCGCCAGAAAGCCCCTACCCGCAGGCAAGCCCCGCGGGGCTGGTGCAGGGCACTCGCTTCTCAGCACTTCCCCCTCTACAGTCCACTCGCCACGGGGACGTTAAACGTGTGGGAGCGCACACGCAGCCGTCACCGTAAGGCCATAAACATTCACCCACGGTTTCCGCAGTCAGCCATTAGAAGCTGGTGTTGTTTTCTTTGATTAATCAGGGAAGTAAACAGCTAATAATGTGGCTCTTAGGGGCCACGACTATGTGTGCTCCCCCAAACCCCACGCTCTGGGACAGGCTCTTTGCCAAGGCGGTACCAGCAGAGCCCGGTTCAGGCAGACCCGACCGTGCCGTGCCCGTCGCCGACCCCCACCGCTGCACTTGCCCCTGCAGAGCCTGAACGGTGGCCACCAATCCCTAGTGCTAAAATGAGCTTACAAAGTGCTGCATAAATACTGCTGAATAATGAGTAGATCTGAGGAAGCCGCAATCTGGTCATGGAAAGAGAGGATAAAATATTCATGGTCGATTATTTGTTCAGCTCTGCCAATAGAAATGGTCATGTCAAAACAGGCACAAAACTTCTGCAGCTTTTCTGGTGTTTAATATTCGAACTACACTTCTTCTCTTTCTGCTGTGGTCTGTCTTGGGTGTGAGGAGATCAGACAAAGGCAGAGATGCCTTTTCAGCAGTGCTGTGCCTTCTCTCTTGACCAGGAGTGTCTCCAGGCCAGTGCTGCGGCCTCCTGAGAGGGTTCCCTGAGCAAGACTGGTTCATGGTCGTCTTGTCTGCCAGTGGTGCCTCATCGCTGTGGATCATCTTTGTTTGCAGTAAAGGAATGTATTCTTGAGGAGCCCATCATATCTGGGAGTGCTTGGGAGACGGTCCTGAAGAGCAGCACCATCTCAGGGGTGGATGCAAAAGGGAGGAGACCGAGGATGATGCCGTGAAGTTCTCTTAATTCTCCTGCACCAAGGGTCCTGCGAGAAGACTCTGAGCTGCTGTTATTGAGCCAGAGGGAACAAAAGGTCTTTTTCCTGTTGGTGTTTGTGTCGTTGCTTTGACCTGGCTTGCTCACGCACCCACCTTCCCTGAGGCCTCCAGCAGCCGGGCGCGGGTGAGGAGCACCCGTCCTGCCCGCTCTGCTCCTCAGCTGGCCCCCCCCTCCGCTCCTCCAGTGGCCCCGGCTGCTTGCCACAAGATGTGGTGTCTGGTGGGACGCTGCAGGAGCAGGGGCCAGCTCCGCAGCCCGGAAAGGGGACTGGGATGTCCTGACCCTCCGCGTGAGCCCCGAGGCAGCGGCGCGGTGGGACAGGAACCTTTTCCCACACTCAGAGGCCACATTCCCCTTCTCTCTTCTGAAGCCTTTCAGTTTCTCTCTCAGTCGGAGCCAGTTGTCATCCTTCTATCCATCCCACATTGACTTTTTAGTCCTCTGAAAGCCTTTTCATTCCTTTTCTGCCTTCCTGAAATAGCACATGCTTCTGCTGGCATTTTCCCCGGCTGCCACGTGGGAAGAAAGCCTGCCCTCTTCAGAGATTTCACACCTCCAGGAGGAGGGTGCGCTTCCCATCAGAGAGCAGCCGCTGCTGGCACAAATCTCCTCCTCTGCAGAAGTCCGCAAGCCCAGAAGGATTCTCATGGCAAATCTTTTCCCTTGCTGGAGAGATGTGATAACTCTTGGACAGGGTCTCTTCTAAAGAACTTGTCACAGGGGAGAACTCCACTTTGAAGTTCTTAATCCCACTCTTCCCTCTGAATGAGCTCCCCAGGACAGAGAGCTCTCCGTTCTCCGGGAAACTGAAACGCTTAAAAAAGGAAAGCCTTAAATATTAATGGAGATTCTTGCACTATATTCGAGGAAGCCCCGTGAAACAGAAAGTGCTCTGGGAAACCGCCACAGATGTGAGGTTCCCAGGCAGCCAAGAGCCGGCGTCCAAGCATCTGCAACAAACCTGTAGCTGTGGGCTCCGATATCCTTCCCAGTGAGGGCTGTTCCTAGAGGAAGGTTTGATGAGGGGCTGGAGTTGGCCTTTGCGGCAGATTCTGAGTTTTTCGTCATGACTGCAGGCGACCTGCCCGTTGGTGCTGGAGCTCAGGTGGCTGTCGGGCTCTGTCCCGGCCGAGCGGCGGCTGGGGAGGGGCTGGCACAGAGCGTCCTGCTGGCCCTGGCACAGGCACCGGTGGGAGTCCCATCAGATCGAGCCTTTCCTTGTCTCCATCCTAATGGCGTCCAGCAGAGCCAAGAGCCTTGTTTTGTTATTTAAACAAACCTGCTTGTCAGAGGCGAGGGCCCACCCGCGAGCCCTCCCTGCTTCCGAGAGGAATGCCGAGCTCTGTACCACGTGTGGCATCTTCAGGGTGGTGGAAGGAGAATGACACAACCCTCACAGTGACAGCCGGCCCCTGCGTGCCGCGGCGACCGCTCTGAATTTTGAATCGAGAAGTGCTGATTCTGAAAAAAATGCCCCCAAAGCAAACAAAGCATTTCTCTGGCTTTATCTGTCCCCAGAAGCGAGACCCGGCAGGGAGGGGAAGGGGAGCCGCCGGCGCGGGTGCTCTGCAGAGCTGTTAGACAGACGCGTCGGTCAGAGCGCGGGCGCAAGGCAGACCCGTCCCACGCCTGCAGTGACCCTTTCTCCTGCATGCGTTAGTACAGGCATGTTGGGTGAGCAGATTCATTCATCTTGTCTGCAAATGTTACTTTAAATCCAGGTGGTTCAGCATAAGAGACAGTTTAGAAATTATGTAGCTTTCTGACTGATGAGCTCTTTTACTGTTGCCATCATTCCCCTAATAATTATGCCCATGCACAGCTCTGCGTTTGATTGTGCTGGAAGATGGATTCACGTTTCCTGCAGGCATGCTGGATAAAATGACTTCCGTTTCAAAGCTCTGTTTGCAAAGTTCCCTTTGTTCCTGCTGTGAAATTCCTGCGTCGAGCAGAGCCCATTCTGCTCCGAGACGCTTTTGAACACCATCTGGGTGGGTTCCCTGGGTTGCCTTCAGATTGTTCTCAGGATGCAGTCGGTGCTTGTCATTCAGGCTGATGCATAGGCCAACAAAATAACACCGAGAATAATGTTTTGGTTTAATCTGTCAAAGAAAGAAAGGAGTAACTCAGTTTGAGAGCTGGGCTTTGGGCACTCCATCCGTCTTTTACCTTTTCAAACGCTCCCTGGTCACAAGTCTGTCTGCCTGAACCAGACCCAGCGCTGATGAAGTCAGTGGGCTGATACTGGATGGCAAATAAGAGGAGAATTGGGGGTCCTTTCCCCCTCCTTTTTGCTTCGTCAAAGGCTGCCTTTTCCCGTGTTTTTCATGTCCCCAGCACAGACCTCCTGCCCAGTGAAGCTCCCCAGCTTTCCTGCACGAGCCGGTTGCACCTTCCTGTTGCTGGAAGGAAAACCAGAGCTGCCGGTGGGATCCCGGTGGCCCGGAGCAGGCCGAGGCCCCTGGAGCATCTGCCTGCAGGCCGGTGGAATCTGCATCCAGCTGCCAGGGCGCGTGCTGCTGCTGAGCAGCGCGGAGCAGTCACCGGCACACGGGCGCTTCGCTTCCCGGCCGCGGGTGTTTCGGCAGCACTGCGCCCCGCGGAGCCCTCCTGCCTGCGCCCCGCCGAGCCCTCCTGCCTGCGCCCCGCGGAGCCCTCCTGCCTGCGCCCCGCGGAGCCCTCCTGCCTGCGCCCCGCACAGCCCTCCTGCCTGCGCCCCGCACAGCCCTCCTGCCTGCGCCCCGCGGAGCCCTCCTGCCTGCGCCCCGCGGAGCCCTCCTGCCTGCGCCCCGCGGAGCCCTCCTGCCTGCGCCCCGCACAGCCCTCCTGCCTGCGCCCCGCGGAGCCCTCCTGCCTGCGCCCTGCACAGCCCTCCTGCCTGCGCCCCGCACAGCCCTCCTGCCTGCGCCCCGCGGAGCCCTCCTGCCTGCGCCCCGCACAGCCCTCCTGCCTGCGCCCCGCGGAGCCCTCCTGCCTGCGCCCCGCACAGCCCTCCTGCCTGCGCCCCGCGGAGCCCTCCTGCCTGCGCCCCGCACAGCCCTCCTGCCTGCGCCCCGCGGAGCCCTCCTGCCTGCGCCCCGCGGAGCCCTCCTGCCTGCGCCCCGCGGAGCCCTCCTGCCTGCGCCCCGCGCAGCCCTCCTGCCTGCGCCCCGCGCAGCCCTCCTGCCTGCACCCTGCGCAGCCCTCCTGCTTGTAAGCAGGAGCAGCCCTTTAGTCAGGGTTTAGAAACTGCATAAACTTCATTTTGGACAGTGTCATGATGAACAACTGCATCCTCTGGTACAAACTAATCGCTGCTAAACCAGGGCTGAAATACAGGTGGAAATGAAATGCTGTTCTGTGCCTCATTTTCTGTGTGCTCGGGCTCTGTTTAGTGACGGTGGCAATTGGACAGGGCGGCTACATTGCAATTGTGAGTGTGACAAAAGGAAAACAAAGCTTTTGGCTTACTCGGTGCACAGGGGTAAAGGAACTATTGAGCATTTCAGGAAAAATACCGGCTTACACGTCTTTTTTGACCTGACTGGCACACAGCAGTAAATAGGAGCACAGCCCTTGCCAGACTGTATTGGACCAAGGTTTGTCTAGTCTCATGTCCCGTGTTTGGCAGGGACGTGAACTGAAAGAATTCCCCATGAATGCACTCAAAAAGAACAAGCTCCGTTCTGCTCCCTCGCATTTAGCAGCTGACACGTGGAGCATCCATGGTTCTTTATAAGTTATTGCCCTTTTGATGGTAGTTTGTGCTTCCGTCCGCCTCAGCTCCTCCTGCTCCTGCCTGACCTGTGGAGTGCTCCTGACCTGGTGGATATCTTGGGGCAGCGAGTTCCACTGGTTAACAAAACTATTGGAAAATAATTACTCCCACTTGGCACTTTATGGTTGCTAAGTAAAATGAAAGCTAGATATATGTGTGATAGTCAGAAAGCATTGTGGGTACGGTGAGCAGAGCTTTGGACCCGACCTGTTGGTGTTGTTACAGGAGATTGGTATATGCTTTTCATTTTTGTTTACTAGTATCTCCGTGAAGCCTTACATGCAAAAGCTACACCCCAGACACTCTACCGTATAAATTTTCTGACGTGCTTCGATTTTATTTTGTTCGTGGTAAGGGCAGCTCTACAGACATAGGGCATGCCCTGTTCCAGCCCCGCCGGAGAGAGCAGAGCCCAGCCCAGCCCCGGCCGGGAACCGCGAGCGCCCGCGCTGGCGACGTTCCGAAGTCCCGGCGCTTCCGTGGCTCCGTCGGCCCGTGGCCGGCAGGTGCCCGGGCCGGGCTGTGCGTGCTCTGGGCAGGCAGCGGGGCAACCCCTGCGGCCGTGGAATTTCTGGATGAATTGGGAAAGTTGAGACAACTGGGACATTATTATGCCTGCTCATATAGTCATCGCCAATTAGCATTGTAAAGTGTTTGGTGAGACAAGGCGCCAGGACCCTGATTTAGAATTAATTTCTGCAGTGGAGCTTTGAGTCCAAGTTAATCACTGTTGGATTTGGGATTACCATGCTTGTAGGAAAGACTGCTAAACCCCCCACTTTTGTCATGATCCGGCAGCTCAGAGGGCTTAACTCCTGACTGAAGGGAAATGTGGATGTCAGAGAGTTTTGTGATCCCTACAGGGCATTGGAGCTGCTTCACTGGTAGAGGAGGAGAAGGAGGGCCCTCACACACTGTTTCATTTTTAAAATGATTAAATTGAAGTTGCACTTAAATTCAAATCAGCCATTCAAATTAACAATTCTAATGTTCCTGATCTATTGATCTGTTGGCTAAGACCATTTGGAGCAGACTGTAATTAAACCACAAAAGCCTGGACACCAGAAAGCTGAGGGAACAGCACAATAGCTAGGAGAGTCATACAGTTCTGGCCTTAACCCGTTAAGCCCCTTTTTTTCTGGAAAAAAGCGTGCCCTCTTCCCACAGCCTCCCCAGCAGGAGCGGGGGCAGTGCCAGGACGTGCCCTCCCAGCCCAGCGCAGCTTCCCAGCCCGGGAGGTGGGACAGGAGCTCTCCTGCCTCTCACTCTGCAGGATTCCAGCTAAAACCAGTTGCCCCATTTGCAGCAACCAGTGAGATCAGGGCAGGGGCAGGTGTCTCCCAGTAAGGTGAAAGGCCAAGGCAGGGAAATCCAGTCCCCTGGGGCTGTTTACTGGGAAGCCCCAGTGGAGGCTGCGCAGGCGGTTCCGTGGGGCCGTTTCCACTATCACGGGCTTGTTTCGTGTTGGTCCTTAAATCTGCCACTGGCAGCACCTTCTTATTTCCACTGGGAGAACTGGGGGGCAGCCCGCGGGGTGAGCAGGGTCGTGCCTCCAGCCGGCGTGTTCCCGTGTGTGCATTGCTTTCCCCCAACAACCCTCTCAAGTCAGTTTATTGATCTTTTTTCCCCTGTGTGCACTGGGTTTAGTGGGCTCGCACGGCCTGGCCGGCTGGTGTGTGCAAGAGGGACGTGAGCTCCCAGGCTGAGCTGGGCTGGCGAGGGCTCAGGCTGGAGCGGGTCACAGGGGCGGCCGCGGCGCTGCCGGGGCTGTTGACCAGGCTGTTACAGACACCAGCCTCAATTTCTGCACAAACACTTCTGTCCAAATGGAAACCTACATACTGAGTCATTGTTAGGAAAAAAGGTTTATGCCTCCGTTCTATTTTGATTTTAATTACAGAAGGTTAGCATTTTTCATACAATTTAAAGAGAAACGAGACAGGAAAAGGTCAAAACACAAGGGGCCTTGAACATCTCTAATCCCATAATGGAGAGCAATACAAGGCTCTAATATTTGAACAATCAACATGGACTTTTGTTATGAAGACCAACATGTGATGGAAGAAGGTAAGAGGCTTTTAGATCTATTAGAAAACTGGTGTGCTGGGAATGGAGGGAAATGATGATGGGAAAATTAAAATTCAGCTCCAGCAGAAGGTTGCAGTGTTCAACTTGCAGCTCAGTGCATCGATCTGTTCCAGCATTTGACTTTCAACCATGACAAAACTGTGGGCAAATTAATTGTTCTCCAGGATATTAGGCATCAGAGTCTATTAATCCTCTCTGGAGTCGGATGCTCCATGAATACTAATGAGAACCGAGAGCTGCAGTCATGTCTTTCCCGGTCTGACTCAATGCTGTTGCTGCTGCCGCTTCCATGGGGGGCAGGGGGAGGGAGGGAAGCCCTGAGTGCCAGTCAGCCATTTGCTGCTTTTATTCAGATTTAAGGCTGATTACAATTGGAAAGAATAGCGTAATATGGCAAATCCTCCTCCCGAGCCGGGGAGGGTCTGAAAATCAGAAAGCGAGAGGCAATGTTATGTGTTTTCCACAAGGAAAAAGTGAAAGGCATAAGTTATTTATGCAAATTCGGGATCTGTATTCAGACATGTTTTAAGGAAGATCTCAGGAAATCATTTCTTAATTACACATATATATTGCACTTACTTTGCCTGCATCCAGGTTTTTTTCTTTCTGACTGAAACATGTGGAATAAGTCGCTGGTTTCTCGTTATTGTTTCACAAACATATGAAATTTCGCTCTGCTCTCTATTTCCCTTTCAAAGAGCCCTCCCCCTCCTCTCCCCAAAACCTCACAATGCTCTTCAGGGGAAGGAGCCCTGCTCCGGGAGCCTCTGCAGATTAATACTTAGCACTAATCTGCATATTTCTATAAAGGAAATGGAGGCTGCAGGAAAGGGATATTGAAGATGTTTTACCTTCACTAATGCTGCACATTTAAGTAATCCTTCGGAATTCCAGCACAGCTTTAATCGTCCAAACCCAAGTCAGGACCATATTCTGTATAATTAATCCACAGAGCATAATGTTGCCTGGTGAAAGTGAACGCTCTTCCAAATATTTGTCCAGGCAGTGTATCAGAGCTCATCCAACATGTGTTATTCCAACTTCCCATTTTGTGTCAGAATCAGGTTGCACTAAAGCAGCAAAGTAAAAGCTGCAATCCTGGGGCTTAAAACAAGCAGCTCCGTTGATGACCTGGTGGTACATTCTCATCTAATGCATGGAAGTTCCCTGTGGATCAGGATGAGAATATATTATATTCACTACGCTGTATCCTTTTGTTTCCCCTTTCCCCTTGCAGTTGCACACAACGCTGTATTTACAGCTTACGGGCTGCCGCAATGATGGTATTTGCAGTGAAACGGCAGGGCTGAGAAATTTGGGTAATGAGGGACCCCCGAACAAGTTGCCAGGCACTTTGTTTGTTCAAGGGGGTAATCGGTAACGTGCGAAGCGCTGCGGAGGGCTTGCCCTGCGCTGAAACCCTCAGGCTTCAAAGAGCTGCTCAAATTCTCCAAGCCGTAGCATTTCGGAAAGCCTGTGTGCGAGGAGAACATGTGGAAGTGCTGAGCTCTTGCCCAGTGAACCGGGACTACCCAGGGGTAAGCTTTTCTGAGGCTCCCATTTTCACCAGAATGGAAATACCGCAATGCAAAGAGAGCAAAGCTGTTAGTCTGCGCTCTAACTGAGAAGATATTTATGTCTGTGCAAACACAGCACGCGCCTTCCGCATGATTTGGAGCTAAATGCAGTGTTACTTAATTAATGCATATGTAACACACAAGGCTATTACACCTATTAGAGCTCTTGGACAATTAAAATTCCAGTGGTCCTCTCTACCACCGGGTGTCCATGACAAAGGGCTGAAAATCTTCTCTGTCCATAAACAACTAGCAAGGGCCAAGGAAAAAAAAAAAAACAACCAACAGCCAGAAAACAGTTTTCAGGTTTGCCTCAATTTATGGAAGTAAATGTGAGAGTCTTGCTACCCTGCGCCGGTCAGAGCGTGAGATGTTTGCCCCAGGGAGCTGGTGAAAGCAGGTTGCATCCTCCGGTCTCTTTACAGTCGCTCATATTCCCTCTGGGCGCTGCAGGGTCCAGAGGGAGCTGCAGCAGGACTGAGAATACAGTGGTCGGAGCGATGGCAGGACGATTAATTTTAAATCGTCAACAGTCCTGTAAATCCCAGCTGTGTTTGCTGGGGGAACCGTGGCTCTCCCATTTCCAAATAGCCACGGTCCCTACGCCCCTGGCCCATCGCCTTTCAAATTCAGATCAAGTGCCACTCTCATTAGTCACATACAGGTTGTTCCAGGATGTGGATGCTGGTGTAATTACACCCTTCAGCTTTCAAGGCTTTGCCCTCACATCCCCTACATCTCTGCACTTCCTGGATTTGACCAGCACCAGTGCAGAAAATCCCATGAGAAACCGGGAATCAATGAAACTTTGTGAGAAAACTCGTTCTTGAGGTATTTCCAGCTCGGATTTGCTCCTCAGAGGCTGAAGCTTACCAGAGCCCCAGCGCTGCTCCGCTCGCACATCCCAGCCGTGGCCACCGGCGGGGATACGCCGGCTCCCAGCTCAGGGTGCTCGTGGTGTGGGTGCAGCCTGGGGCTGTATCACAACTATGTGATACCTCCCTGAGTGACCTGTAACACACGTTCAGTCCGTGGTGAGCTCGGCTCTCCCGACCCTGTGCAGAGATAATTCCTTTACTGCCTCTCGGATGATGAAGAGGAGGTGGCAGAGCTTGGCGTCTGGCTGACTGCGCGGCAGTGCCGGGGTGACGGGCGGCCTCTGCCCGGCAGGATTCCAGCCCCACGGCGGAGGTGCTGAGGGGGGGCAGGTCTGGATCAGCCCCACAGGTCCGGGCAGGGTGTTGGGTGTGAGCAGCTGGGGGGAATGGGAGCGGTTCTTGGGGGACAGGCAGGGCAGGGCCGAGGCGGGCAGCGACCCTGCGGTGACGTGGACATGGCACTGGTTTGGGTGTCCAGCCACGGCCCGTGGCAACGGTGGGTGCATCCTTCTCCTCCCACGGCCTCGGCACCTTTACAGGCGTGGGGGGGCCAGGGGAGGGGGGACAGGTCTGCCCACCCGTGCTGCCCTCTGTGCTCACTGGTGGTTGGCACCAGGCTCAGGTGGGCTGGAGCCCTGGTGCACCAGAAGGTGAAATGGCACTTAAGAGTGCTCTGGGAAGCAATTTGCTTCCCAAAAATTGCTGGTGGTGTCTTCTGTGGGGGTTGAACTGGTATTTCTGTGCCCTTGGCACAGGGAATGTGTAGAAGAGAAGGTGGCTTTTGCTCTCTGTCCCCAAAGGCAGGTCAGCTCTTTCCAGGACAGCGTGAGGCGCAGTTAGTGTCCCCGTTTCTGCGCGTGGGGACTGATGCTTGTGCAGCCCCGGGGGTAAAACCCCGTGGCAGGGGATGAACGAGACCCCCACGGTGCTGCTGGGGCTTGCCTGGATGTGGCTGAGAGTGGGGACAGTGGTCAGGGCCAGCCAGCAAGGTGTCCCCCGCCGCCAGGCTGAGGCGGGTCCGTGGGGCCAGCGCTCGGGGCTGGCGTGGGACCGTCCCACGGCAGCGCTGGGGAGGCCCGAGTGGAGGCTTGGCGTGAGAGCTGCCTCCCGCCCTGCTCCGCATTACCCAGGTCCTGCCTCCCATTTCAGAAAAGCTGACTTCAAATAAAAGAGCTCTTTGAAAAATCACGAGGCATTTTATTCATGATTAGGTTTTGTCCAGAGTCTTTTGACAAGAAAATAGGTGATCCAGCTCAGAGAGCTTTTCTTTTCTAGTACATAAGAAACCCATTACACATCTTTTTTAAAAAACAAAAACTTTCTTATTCTCTTTGAGCGAGTGTGGCCAGCTGTCAAAGGAGCAAACTCAGCCTCCAAATTGATTTAATACAAAACAGACCCCGCCGGCTGCCTTGTGCATTGTTTAACCATTGCTTCAGTTCCCCCTCTCCTCCTTTGCTGGATCAGGTACTTGCTATGTAAAGCCCTAAGTTTTTAATGTTTAAAATATAACACGCTGTTTCAGTTAATGTAATTGTCCTCTTCCCCCCCCGGCCCCCTCTTCCCCTCTGGTTTTATCTCCTTTCTCTTACTGGTGGTTTCAGGGCGATGCAGCTTTCTGTTCCTGGGCAGGAGGTTCTGGGCAGCCCCTGTCCCCTGGGCCAGCTCAGCGCCGGGCTCTCCTCTGGACAGAGCTGCTCTCGGCCTCACGTGCGCCTTTTCCATCACATTCCTCTTCCCTTTTAAATCCCCCAGCACAGCTTGGGACTTGTAGGGGTAGGATTAGAGGGCAGTGTCTGAGGTTGGACGGGTGGCCAGCGCAGAAGCCTCTGGTGCTGCTGCCCCGCAGGACGAGGCTCCTTTGAGGGCAGCGCCGTGCGGTCGGCGCCCGGCCCAGGGCACAGCCCGGCGGCGGGGCTGGTGCCGACGGGGTTTCGGGTGATGAGCTGTTACTGGAGACTCAATCTGCAGTACCCTTGACATGATGCTGCATTTCTGTTCATGTAAGAGACTCTCTTGGTGTTTCATTTTCCTTTTCCCTGTCGCTGGTCATACCGATACCTAGGCTGGAGGCACACAGATTTAATGAGACTGCACACCCTGTAGCCAACGTTGTCACCGTTTGCTGCCCCGTCGCCGTGCGACCCGGACACGACTCCTCCTCTCGGTGATGCCAAAGCCACTCTGGCCACACACCGCCCCTTGGGAGCCCTGATGGCAGCTTGCCTGGCTGCTGCCAGCTCCTCCTGCGCTACGGCACCCAGCCTTGTGACAACAAATAACACATGGTGACCCACGCTGAGAAATGGAATTCCCAAAGGCAGAAAGAAAAATCTGTTCCTGAGGTGGAAACCTGAGAGCAGAGTTCGTGTGGGTGTTGCATGCGAGTGATTCCCTAATGCTCTACAGAGATGGGGCCCTCGCTACGGCTGGCCCCCAGCAAGCGTTGGGTGCGAGGAACTCCCTTCCCCAGAGGCGTGCGGTCTGCCCCAGGGCCATCAGCATGGGGGGGACAGAGCAGGGCTCGCTCCAGCCGTGAGCCGGCCGCAGCAGACGCCCGGCTGTCGGGGTCCTGGGGGCAGCGCTGCAGGGCAGGAGGTCAGTGCTGGCCGGGGCCCTGGGCTGTCGGAGCTGCCACTGTCCTGATAAACTCATCAGTCTCCCTTGGAGAAGCAGTCAGGGCTTCACGCTTGCTCTTCCTTGTAGGCAGCTGCTGCAGAACCTTGGACTTTGCGCTGGAAGCCGGGCTGGGCTGACCGCACATCGTGCCTCCGCGTCTCCCTCCAGAAACCCGTGGCCCCTGTGGGAAGCCCTCCGGGTCCAGTCGGGCAGGGGGGACTGTCGGTGGCATCCCTGACACTCACCGTGTGCCCGGGGCAGCGGGGCCACAGGCAGGGTGAGCCCCGGGCAGCTCTGGCTCCAGCATCTTTAAATTCAGTTGGTCTC
Organism: Athene noctua; assembly: GCF_965140245.1. Classification (NCBI taxonomy): domain Eukaryota; kingdom Metazoa; phylum Chordata; class Aves; order Strigiformes; family Strigidae; genus Athene; species Athene noctua. Next base: position 804,617 of record NC_134053.1, read on the forward strand.
GTCCCTCCTGCTCCCGGGGGGCGTCGGACACAGTGTGAACCACGGCGCCGACGTGCTCCTTCTCCCCTGCTCCTGCACCGTAAGCAGCTCGCAGCAGCGCTGCCGTGTGCTGCAGCCGGAACGGGGCCTGTGCAGGGGGATTGATCCCTTATTGATGCCACAGGCATTCGTCTAATAGAAATGAATAAAAATCAAACACTGACAGTGAAAATACGGCTAGGCCTGGAGAGCTATTGACTTTGGGCTCTGCGGGAGCTATTTCTCTGGTATGCTGTCTCTGCTTTTCTTCATTCGTTCCACCAGTGGAAAAGGTAACAGGCACACGCTAGCCTGACGCCATAAGCACACCTCTGTAGAGCACAGGTTTGCACAAGCTGTTTTCCTAATCCCTTTACAGAGTCCATGCTGCTCTTTCTGTGGAAAAAGATATTGTTAGTTTGTTTTAAAAAAGAACTGAATCCCTGTGGCAGACACAAAAAAGAGATTTAATTACAGAGAAAGTAACTATTTATAAAGTTCATTGAACTTTTATGTTTGAAAGAAAAACTCTGAGGGTAAAGGCACGCTCAGAAGGAAATCCTCCGTGTCCCGTAACTGCAGATAAAGGCACTTGGCGAGCTGCGTGTTTAGCCTGGCTGTTGGTCGGCTGCTCCCACGTGGGTGGGTTTGGGTGCCTACCCTGGCAAGAGGCAAGAAGCTTGTTTGTCCATCGCTTAGGAGAACACGTGACTTTTCTCTTGGGTGCCCGAGTCTGAAATTACTGATGAATAATCCCTCTTTATCCAGGAGAAGGGGTAACTGAATACCCAGACGCGCTATTTCCCCCAACAACTCGCATGTTCATGAATTGCTCCTGAGTTGAAGAGGAGGGAACTGGACGGAGCAGAAGCCCGGGACGTGGATGAGCAATTTGCCATCGCTACCAGTTGGTTGGCTGGGGTGTGCTCAGGAGTGCCAGAGACCCAGCTGGGATCGCTGGGCTGCCAGTGCTCGTGGAATAGTCGTGGAATAGTGGCTAAAACTGTGTAAGGCCAGTGGCTGTGTTATGAGTGTGCAAGGCCAGTGAGGTGCCCCACCTGGACAACGGGACCTCAGTCCTGGGCAGAAGAATGAAGTTGATGTGGGACCGACATGATGAAGAATTGAAGAAATGGGATATAATTGACACCAGTTGAGAGCATTTAATGAAGATAGATGCATCCTTTGAAACAGAATGTATTTTAATATGAGAAAACACAGAATCAGACAAATCGTACAAAGAATGATGTTTTTGTTGCCGCAGCGGGAGAGGGTATCACATTCCCTAACGTCTTTGCAAAGCATCTGAGGGTTGCAATGGACAGAGGACGCAGGCATGCTTCCCTGACCTTGTGATAAAGAGCTAATTCATTCGGTGGATATATAAAAAGGATTAGTAAGTAGGAGTGGTGGAGCGGTTTTATGGCGTAGTAAACTTGCATGGCGTTGGTGAGACGGACACTAGAATATTGCGTATGGCGCTGGTGTCAACGTTTTTAAAGGGATGTTGAGGGTGTCAAAGAAAGCCACAAAATTGTTTACGAGATGAAGAAAATGAGTTACAGAAAAAGTGATTAAAGAGCTCAGATGAGATCAAGAAGAAGAGTGAATGCCTTCATTAAATCCTGAAGTACCTTCTCAGTGAGAAAGTACCAGGGTCTGAGGGCCTCAAGTCTAGCAGAAAAGGCAGAATAGGAGCCAAAGGCTACAGGCAGAAGCAAGACATTTAACATGGAAATAAGGTTCAGGCTGCTGGGAGGGAGAGTAATGACTGACTGGAAAAAACTACCCATGAAAGTTGTGTATTTTCCATCTCCTCACACGTCCAAGACAGGCAGCGTGGCCCTCGGGGAGCTAGGTGTGAGCTATACAAGTTGTTTGGGCAGGGGTGGGGGGAGAGGCCGAACTGAAACGCCCCGTGCTGGAGCGCCCCGGGGTGCCGCTGCCCTTAGAGCAGGAGCCGCGGCCTGGGCAGCGCCGCCCCTGCGGCCGCCGGGGCCCGGGGAGCGGGCGCTCGCCGCGGGGTCTCGCTGCCCTTATTATTCCCATTGATGTCGCTTCACAAAATGTTTCATAATTTCCTGAAGAAACAAAAGCAAAATCCATCTGCATGAATTTAAAGTGGCAGCTTCAAAGCTTCAGAGGAGCGGGGAAGCTTGCCCAGCAAGGCAGCTCCTTCCATGATCGAGTCCTGCTGCTTGTGCAGCCTCCAGGGGACTCGCTCAAAACCAGCAAGGATGTTCAAAAATGGAAAAGAAAAGGATCAGGAGGAAAACAACAACAACAACAACAACAAAGCTTGGAAATATTAGTGCTTTCTGACAGGTTTGAAAACAAACACGAAAAAGAAAAAAAAAAAAAACAAAAACAACAGGGAAAGAAGTATCTCCTTAAAATGAAGCACTTAAAAGTGCTCCTTTGGGGCTGAAGAAAATCTCCGTGACTTCTAGTATTTTGAGAAAAGCTTCAACTTAGCGACAAAATAATGCATTTTAATTTCCATGGCACGAGCAAACTATAATAACGGAGCCCCTGATCCCTCTTGCTTGCTCCCTCTGCTCTGTCCTCGTCATTCCTGCCGGCCCCTGGAGCGAGGGATGTGCCGGAGCCCCCACTCGGGCCGAGGTGAGCACAGGCGCTCTGGGAGGTGGGAAGCCCAGGAGCCAGAGGGGTGAGGAAGTGGCGGCATTAGACCAGTTCCCGTTACAGCGGGGCGCTGGGCTGTGGCCGTCGGAGAGCTGGAGCGCCTCTCTGGAGGAGCCTTCGGGCACGGCTCCATCTCCTTCAGTGGACAAGTAAATAGTAGAGATAATGACCTGAAAATTAAAAGCTGTTTTGGAAAGTAAGGCAGGGTTAGTGCCCACTTAAGGTGTCAGAGAAGATGCTTTTAGCCAAGTGTTTGTGACTCGGGTACGTTTCTCCCATTAACAGCAAGGAGCAGCTGTGCCCAGTCCACCTCTGCCCCACGGTGCCCTCAGTTCAGCCCAGCTCACCCCCGTGCCCCGGGGACACCTCACGAACAAAACGGCAAACAGGAGACACGGCTGCCAGAGGCACCAGGAGAGGCGATGCCCACGCCGCCGCCTCGGTCCCGGAGCTGGGCCCCTGCACGGGGGGTCACCCCGTCCTCCTCCCTCGGCCCCGCGAGGCAGCAGGGGCTCCGCTGGCGCCCGCGCTCCTGGCCTCGCCTGCCGCCGTGGAAGCAGCGATGCTATATCTTGATTTGATTTTGGGTCTGCTTTGGCTCTAACAAAGCAGCAAATTGCTTTCTGTAGTTGTTTTACTTTTATTTATAGGGTGATTTGCATCACGAAGACAAGTTGGCCTATCAATAACAGTAGACCAATTAAGGTCACCTGTCCCCTCCTCTCTTTCGGAGGGTCTCATCTCTCACTTGCATGTCTTCATCGTGATCAAGTGTTGTGATTAATTGGTTTGCAGAAGGTCTGCCCCCAGCCCTCCATCTCTGACTGAGCCGACTCGCGCGTTCCCAAAGCTTGGGTCAGGCTACTGCTTTGCTTTTGCTGTGTGATATTTTCCAGAAGAAAGGGATCGTTTGTAGCACTTGCAGTGAAGAAGGGTGCAGTCATTCCCTGAGAAGAGAACGAGAGTAGAAGGGAAAATATCTGGCTCACATTAATATTTCATCATGAAATGTAGTCAGGCTAAATTCATTACTGAGTACAGGTTGATCTACATTGAAAGAATTAAGGCTGACTTAAGTAAAACCCCCACATTTTCTCCTTCCCCCTTCCCACTTTCTTCCCTGCTGGGGTGACTGGGGTGGACTGGGAGCCGCTGGCCAGAGAAGCAGGGCTGGTGATGAGGCCAATGGAGCTGGGGAACGCGGAGCCAGAAAGAGGGATGGAGCTGGGCACGGAGCCTCTGATGCTCCTTTCATTTTTAGGGCAGCCTAAAGATGTAGCAGGCGTTGGGAGGTCGGAATACCCCCTCGGCAGCTGCGGAACTGCTGGGTAGGTGCCGCGTGATGCTGGAGGTGGGGAGGAGGGGGACAGGCAGGAGGCGCCGCAGTGGCTGTGGGTGTCTGAAGGGAGCAGAGAGCCGTGGCTGCCCCGAGCCCGGGCTGTCGGGGAGGGCTTCTCCCACGCACGAGTCACCCAGGCAGGACTTCGGGGCCCGGCTGCGCTTCCGAGCGGTTCTGGTGCGCCGAGCTGCGATCTCATCTTTCCAAGGACAGCACACACTTACACTTTCATTTATTCCACCTCAATAAACATCTGAAGATATCTGTAGGAAACTTGTACTTTAAAGTTAAAACATTTCCCAGATACCTCTTGGGGAAGCTTTTCCTTTTCTCCAAGTACGAATTTGATCCTGTAAATGTGAGAAATGGGAGCAGTGCTCGCAGTCCTCCTTGGGCGGAACTCTGAGATCTGCAGATCAAACTCCCCGTGTGAGATCTGAATATCTGAATCAGCATGCAGTAAATCCTGACATTCTCGGCAGTGCAAACAGACAGCACGAAGTGAAACAAGCCATCTGCTGCTGCTTCGAGACACCTGAAACGTCCCCACTGATAGCTCTGAGTCGGCTCCATCCCCTGGCAAATCCCGAGCTCCTGCTCCCGATGGCTGTCGGGGGACGCCCGTCGCCGACACGGACCTTCCGCGGCTCCGCTCGTGGCGCTCCCAGGGCCGGCCCTGCGCGAGAGCCCAGCAGCTGATGGCCGCGTGAGGAACTGGAAGCCATCCAAGGAGATCTCTATCCCTTAGCAAAATGCAGGGCGAGGACCCAGGCTGATCCCGGAGGATGCAGCCGTTGCCGTGCTAGCCAAAACAACCCGTTCCCATTTTCCTTTGCTCCCCACGGGGTGTTTATCAGTGTCAGTGAGCCCACAGTGGTGAGGCTGTTGGGTGTTATGGAGGACATTTGGGAACTGACTGGGAACCGTTCGCTGATGGGCCGATGCCCCATCCCAAAGGTCTGAGGAAATGCCCAGAAACCTCTGGATTTCCGAAGCCCTTCTCGCTGCTGGTGTCTGCGGCTGCTGTTGGACTGGGATGCCCAGCGAGGATCCCCTCCCTCTCCCCAGCTGGCGTCTCCTGCCTTTTGATGACACCAGTATGACAGCACCCTGACTTCCCAGCACCAGATACACCCATTTCACAGCTTTTTAAACCATTTATCTGGAGCTGCCCAAGGTGGGCAGTGGGCTGCAGAGGGGTGCCTGTGCACCCCCTCTCCCCGCGCTGGAGAGCCTGGCCCACGCCGAGGTCTGTGGCAGGGGGTGGTGGGTTGCTCCGGCTCTGCTCCGCTGCGGGGCGGGAGCGCGGGAGGTTCTTGTTCGGAGGATGCGACTCCCAGCCCGGATCCTGGGCGCCCGCAGAAAGGCAGGGCTGTGGTAAATGCTAACAAGCAGTGAAGGAGCATTATTCTCACTTCCCGTGCGGAGGATGATTTCACTCCGGTGCCCAAGACGCTCTGCAGGGAGCGTGTGAGCCCTGCGTGGTCCCAAGGGGCCGTACCTGGCAGCAACGCCAGCCCCGCACCGCGAGTTCGGAGGCATCATCTTAACGCCTGAAACAATGCAGCCTGCCCTTCTGGAGTTATTTGTTTGCACATGTTCACGGGGAAACAGTTTTAAATATGGTAATAATGAACATCCAATCAGTTACCATAGTGTTCAGGGATATAGCTGTGGCAGTCAATCTGCAATTGCAAATCTGCATATTTATGCAGTTTCATTAATTATGTATTATGCAGCATTAATCCCAATAATATGTGTACGCTTGTTCAGTAGAACAGAGAAAAGACCAGCCTAGCAGAAGAATTAATCAGAGAGCCATTCACAGATCCCACATCGCTTTAGGTTGCAATTACAAGTATTTTTACTTAAAAGGTTTTGCATTAAAAAAAATTAATTTTGCAAGATTTTGAGGTCCCCACGTAGCCACAAAAATTTGAGTTAAGCTATGAAAAATGGCTCCTCCATGTCTTCTGGTAGCAATCACAGCTGAGCATAGGAGGGGCTTTTAAGAGGGATTCCTGTCAAACAGTCTGTTAATTATCTCGGCTGTAAGGAGAAACTACATTTCCCGGGGCAGGGACTGGGTTTTTTTGTGCTGTGTTTGTACAGCATTTGGAGAGTGGTGACCGCGTCCACTGCTGGGTGCTGCAGGATTGTAAATAATCAATTTGATGACTTGAGGGTAAACAAACTAGGTAAGTTCACTGTCGTACCCCACTTTCTGTTGCGAGGGCAACGGGAAGTCGAGGGCTGCCGCTATGGAGTCTTACAGAAATCCCACCCCGGCCAAAGCCAGCTCGTACTATCTCTGGGTGCATAAGAGGATTTGCTGTCAGTGATTTTATGAGCAGAAAAAAAAAAAAAAATCAGGCAGCATGCAGGAAGGGAAAGAAACAGGGACAGATGTCCAACGCCAAAGTTGTCTGTGAGGTGGGAAGGGGGAGGCAGAGGCGCGGGGGAGCCGGAGCCCCCGCCACACGCCCAGGCAGGGCGCCGGCAGCCCCTGCAGGGACGGGACGGGGTGGTCCCAGTTCTCCTGGTTCGCTGGGCGCTTTACCCCGAATCTGGTGAAACTGAACTCGTTTTCACAGGCAGACACACAAACAGGCACAAAATGAAAACGCGCTGCTTGGCCCTTGCTCCCAGCAGACAGGATGGTGTGGGGGCGCGTGGCGGCTCTCCGCAGGGTGACGATCCTGGGTCCCCTCCGGCAGCGCGGGGACGGTCCCGGCCGCGGGCTCAGCACCAGCACGGGCCTGGGGTGGCTCTGCAGGGTGGTCATCAGCCTGCCTGCCCCTGCCTGCCCCTGCCTGCTCCTGCCTGTGCCTGCCTGCGCCCTGCCTGCTTCTGACTGCCCCTGCCTGCTCCTGCCTGCTTCTGACTGCCCCTGCCTGCTCCTGCCTGCGCCCTGCCTGCTCCTGACTGCCCCTGCCTGCTCCTGACTGCTCCTGACTGCCTCTGCCTGCTCCTGCCTGCGCCTGCCTGCGCCCTGCCTGCTCCTGACTGCCCCTGACTGCCCCTGCCTGCTCCTGACTGCCTCTGCCTGCTCCTGCCTGCGCCTGCCTGCGCCCTGCCTGCTCCTGACTGCCCCTGCCTGCTCCTGCCTGCTCCTGACTGCCCCTGCCTGCTCCTGCCTGCGCCTGCCTGCGCCCTGCCTGCTCCTGACTGCCCCTGCCTGCTCCTGCCTGCGCCTGCCTGCACCCTGCCTGCTCCTGACTGCCCCTGACTGCCCCTGCCTGCTCCTGACTGCCCCTGCCTGCTCCTGCCTGCGCCTGCCTGCGCCCTGCCTGCTCCTGACTGCCCCTGCCTGCTCCTGCCTGCTCCTGACTGCCCCTGCCTGCTCCTGCCTGCTCCTGCCTGCTCCTGCCTGCGCCCTGCCTGCTCCTGACTGCCCCTGCCTGCGCCCTGCCTGCTCCTGACTGCCCCTGCCTGCTCCTGCCTGCGCCTGCCTGCACCCTGCCTGCTCCTGACTGCCCCTGCCTGCTCCTGCCTGTGCCTGACTGCCCCTGCCTGCTCCTGCCTGTGCCTGCCTGTGCCTGCCTGCGCCTGCCTGCGCCCGTGCACACGCAGCCGGCGTGTTCGATGCTAAGGAGACCAAATGATATTTACTCTGGTAATAGCGACTGGTGTCTGATGCATATGTGCGGCGTATGACTGATGTAATAAAAAAATGCAGTCAGGACATTTAGGTAGGAAAAAATGCAGAAAGGTAATTCCTCACACTGTCGTAATTTGTGACATTGGCTTCAATTTGTTTTCATTAGTGGTTTGCTAATGCATTTATTAGCCATTACATACATACAGCAAAATGATGAGGTTTCCATATCTATATATGCAAATAAAATATGTCTGGCACATATATTGATGGACCGGGTAAATACCGGACTAGTTCTCATTATCCCCGTGAGGTTTTTCTGGATTATTTTTTTGGACTGTAATAGAAAGACCACCCACTTTTTCTAGTGTATTTTATTTCCTATATGTGGATAGCTGGTAGATTGCAAGAACACAGGACCCTTTAAAATAGGCAGAAATATACGGAGAGCTTCAGGCTCTGACAAACTCTTTAGAAAATAGGGTGATTTGGGTCCAGCTGTGTAAATGTTTTCAGTTTCGCTGCTGAGGCCCTGAGTTTGATTTTGTGCCAAGACAAGCCTTGCTCGAGTTGTTTTTGGCAAAGCCTCCTGGCTGAGGAATGTCAGCATCACTTTCAAAATATGATGGTTTGTAATTTGGACCACAGAATGAAAACTGAGCTTCTGGTACATTTTGCCATCATCTAATTACCAGGTCCCCAATTACAGTCAAGGAGCAGTCTCCGTAGCCTGGCACACGGGAAGGTTGTTCCCATTGTACGAGATTTCTGCATCTACGTTTCCCTTAGCGCATTCCTGAAGCGCTGACAGGTTTTCAGGCGAGCCGGGGCTGGTTCGCGCGGGTGCCGGCCCTCCCCAGGCAGCGCGGGGCCCGCGGTGCCGCTGCCGCGCTCCCGTCCCGCTGCTCGGGCTGTCGCCTCATCGCTGCCCGTGGCCCAACGAAGGCGCCGCATCAGCCGCGGGGTTTTGTCGGCGTGGCCGTGGCACGCCCTCGCCATCCCTCGCTGGCCCCGTGCCCCGCCGCGTGCTGCCCGGCTGCTGGGGCCCAGGGGTGCTGGGGCGGGGGGAGCCGCGTGGCTGCCGGCCCCCGGCTGCACCGTCTTCGCACCGGATCCCGGCTGAACTCGGGAGTGCCATCAGCCGGGCACGGCGGTTCCCACGGCGGCCTCGGAGGCCGCGGCTGATCTGGAATCTGAGCACAGAGGACTTCCCACAAAGGCCTCCTCTATCTACAGCGAGCGGGAGTTAGCTGATGGATATGCTAATGTCATTATTCATGTACATAATTACAATCTAGGGGTTGGGAAGCTTTTTAGGTAATGACAGTTGAGAGGAAGAATTTACCTAACTTTTGTAATACACGTGTGATAGTATTTAACTCTGAAATTAAAATGCTGTGCCTCGCCTCCTCGGAGGGCGGCGGTGACGCGCGGGGGCTGCTCGGCAGGCAGGGTGCAGGCGGCCGGGGGGGGGGCACCTTTTTGGGGTGGGCAGTGGGAGGAAAAGGTCTTTGTCATCCCGTTGCGCACGTTGGACCCGTTACCCTACACTGGCCGATGTATGTTGGAAGACACCCAGGAGGTGGGATGGGAGGTGGGAGTGTTGCTCCTGCACCTCCGCACACTGACAGCGGAAAACTTCCTATTTTCAGTTCAGTGAGTTAATGGCCAGCCCGTACCTGTCTGTTCCCACACACCAACGCTGGCCTTTGATTTTGTAAAAGAAACTCAAAGCCGCTGGGGATGTACACGGGGCTCAGCTCTGGCAGCCTCCAGCTCCCCCCTCTCTGACTGCTGAGTCGCGGGCAGCTTGCTGCGGCCAAGAGTTTTTATAGTTGCCTTTAATTTTGTGTACCTCTGTGTTTAAGGTCAATGAAAGCAGGATCTGCTCAATGCCTTTGAAAATCAGACCGATAGTATCTCAGAGGTCAGGCACTGTAAAATGAAAGTGCCCAGAACTAAAAGCCACTTTTGGTTATCTGGCCCATAACCCCTCCGTGGTTCTGCGTCCTTCTCCACAGACAAGAGTGAATAATATTAACCTCTCTTGCTAGAGGGCAGAATGGCTCAATCGCTGCTTGCAGAGTGCTGTGGAGATGAAGCAGTGGTGCTGGGAATTATTGTTATTATTAAGACGGTGCTCAGCGCGGAGCCGCTGGCACCCACAGCTCCCGTCTCCTGCGGGCGCCGCTGCCCTGCGCCTGCCCCGCTCCCTGCGCCCAGCGCGGCTGCGGCCGCCCCCGAGCCCCGGCCCCGCCGCCCCGTGCCAGGGCTCCCACCCGACCTTAGTTAATTCTCAAGGAAGTTTTCTGGCTCATCCCTCCCAGTCTTGTCCAGATGAGCTCCGGGCTCGGCTTCTCTGCACCCTCCCGCCTGTCGCACCCGTCTCCGTTTGCTCCTCCGGAGGGACCCTACAGCAGGTCTCTTGCCGGTGCCTCACCTGCCGCGGCCTCCTCTTTTCCAGGGGGTGACTTGGAACATCTGACCCTGCAGCAGGGCAACCGTGCTCCATGCAGCTCAGGGATGCAGGAAAAAATTGCTGCCTGATAGATAACGTACCCAGAAATGAGAGCTACCTTTTGTGTGCCCTGAGTAATCACCAAAGACAAATTTAGGTGCATCATCATTAGAAATGCTTCCTGCTAATGCAGCTTAAGTGCTAATTCTTGTAGCTATTCCATTGTAACAGCAAGAGGTTTATCTTTAATTGGGTTTCATGCTCTAAATGCTTTGATGACAAAGGTTTGAACAGGTGAGGCATAAGAGCTGAATAAATATCCGTGTAGCGTTGAGTCTAATTACCCACTGCCCCTTCCAGACATTATGAAAGTGAAATTGAGGAGTAGCTGGGGTTGACAGAGCCATGCCTGGATTTGCAAAAGGCAATAGAGAGCAACGAACACCTTTGGATTTTGACTCTCACCCGTGGCAATATTGGCTAGTTCTCAGGTTGATCAGGAGAGTCAGTTTAATGAAGAAATCTCAGGATTTGATGGACAAAAGGCTGGTGGCTGGGAGGGTGGCAGAGATCCCCCTGGCACAGTTTGCAGCCGTCGCGTCCCGGGGTCCCTGTGCGGGGCTCCCAGCCCGCCGGCAGCGCGGGAAGGCTCCTTGGGCCCCTCTGGATCGCCAGAAGTGTCAGTAATGTATCGCCCCTCCTTGCTAACACACTTTTAAAATGTTAATAGCCAGTAAATTACTTTTCTTTTTATACTTCTTAAAATAAGATTTCATGCTACAAGATGGTGTCGTTACTAGGTCTCTCTTTCATTACAGTCTATATTAGATGGACTGTAGAGATCTCATACAGATTTTATGGGAACTGTTTTATTTATAAGAATTTTCCTAGTGTCAGATGGATCTGACACTTTGGAGTCCCCTTTTCCATTCCCATGCAGAAAGGCAGCAGAAATTTGAAGCACCTGGCTACACTCCGACCCGGACGTGGGGCTCGTGTCCTCGCAGCCTGGCTTGGGGCTGAGCACCTCTCGGGGGCTGAGCACCTCTTGGGACCAGGAGCACCTGTGGCACGATGCTGGCCCTGGGCTCGTTGAGGTTTGGTATCAGCAAACTGTGCCCTTAAGCCTACGGCTCTTAGGAGCTGCTTTTTCCCAAACGGTTTAAGTCCCAGCCCGTTACCTGAGGAGGGACTGACCGTGCTGCTGTCCTGTTTCCTGGCCAGCTGTAGTGCAGCTGCAGAGCTTTTTTTTGCTGGTTTCTGAGCTATGAAATGGCAGCCTCCACAGATTAAATAGCAGGACATTGATTTTACCCAGGGCAAAATACCTTCTTGCATCAAAATCACATTAACCAAGGAACGCTCAAAGATCTTGTGTGAGACAACCCGGCCCGAGAAACAGGAGGTGGTGCCACCGCGGAGCTGCCCCCGTCCTGGGGGTTGCCCTTGCCTGGCAGCTCTCATGGAAGGGATCTCCTGGGTGTCTGCTGAGGAGGGTGTCCTGGCTCTGGGCAGGATAAATTACGGAGGGAAGAGTACCCTGCATTCCCTTGTGCTGGGATGTCCATATGACACCGAGGAAAACAAGATGAGCAAAGCACAGATACAAATCACCCAGGCCAGAGAGCGTGGGTTGTTCCTATCCCAGGCAGGAGATTTTTATAAGTAAATACAGATGAACAGCCAAGAGCCCTCGGAAGCCTTGTTTGGGTTTTGCTCATGCTGCTCTGCCACGGTGTTATGGGGATGGCGAGCAGTTCCAAGGTCTTGGGTCTGGCTTTTGACTCATCTTTTCCCTCTCGCCCGTGGGGCAGCGGAGCTGGCGGTGGCCCGACCCCTCTGCTGGGGAGGCAGCTGGGCCCCGGGGCAGGCAGCTCCTCCGGTGCTGCCCTGCAGAGGTGTCGGAGCTGGGCCCGGCCCTGCCGCTTCCCGGGGGGAGGCAGCAGCTCAGCCTCTGCTTTTTGAGCAACCAGCGCTTCCATGGCTAGTGACAGCGAGCTGCCTTGTCTCGCCTTCGCTGGCACATCTTCCCCAAACATTAGCTGGTGTCTGGCTACAGAATTTCAGAGCAAGTAAGGACACTAACTCATGAGATGTTACAATGCGATAGCAGATGAGACTGAAATTGGAGTGTTCGCAACCGGTGCAGAATATTTAGGGGAATTCAGACCAGCAGAGCCTTTAATTCAGGCTGAGATTTTCTCTGCTTGAGGTTATTGGATGTGCCTGAGTTCTCAGCAGAAAGCAGATCATTCACCCTTTAAAATCCCTTTCCCCCTCCCTTCTCTTTCCCTAGCTCTCCAGCCTAGGTGGAAGCAAATAGAGATGTGTGTATGTACCTGTGCTATTAATGTGCTGTGGCTACAGAATTACACCCCGCGTGGCGCGGCGCCTGGGAAAAGCCAGCTTGTAACAGGTGATGGTTTATGCAGCGACAGAGCAATGCATCCCTGGAATGGCACCCCTCCCCTGGGATCAGCGGCTGAACGTGCTCAGATCCATCAGGGCCATGAAAGTGCCCTTGCTCAGTAACCGAGAGGCAAATACGTGAGAAATAGGATTGCTTCTATAAATAGCAGTGGGCTCATGAGAACATTGTTTATCACTGTGGTGGGTGGTGTGAAGGCTGCCCTTCGCTTTCCAGCGATGGAGAAATAATGCTATCCCACTCCCGGCCCATTTATAGCAAACGGAAAAGATAAATGCGTTTGGTGGGAATTTTGAATTCCATAAAGACTTATTCATTGTTTTTAGTCCTCTCTTGCTTTCCTAGTGAAGACTGCAAATCACCCATCAATCATACCCCATAAGCTTCTTCATGTCTCGCATCCAAATGCCTGCAGAAGTGCCCACCAACCACCCAAAGCCTATCAAATTCGGCTCCTTCCAACCGAAAGCGTGTATCACTGCTCCCAGGCTCCTCTTTCTGGGAAAAAATAGCTGTTCCTTGTGCTATTTCTGTGTGACTCTGTAGGCACCTCCCATGGATGCACTGTTATGTTTTCTGCTAAAGCACATTAACATCTCCAGAGAACTCGAGTTGTCAGCTAAAGCCCCAAACAGTTATGTGCATGCTGAATTTTAAGCACCAGAGTCAACAGCGTTAATCATGCGCTTAAAATGAAGCACTTTCGTAAGTCTGCAGGATCAAGGTCTTAAACGGTAAGATCCTTGGAGCAGGGTCTTTCATTGTGTGCGTAGAGATTAGCATTCAAATAAAAAACATTGCTAAGAACTGCCCAAACAGTCGTGATAATACCCTGTCTTTGAGGACACGGAGCCGCGGGTGCTCGCGCGGGAGGTGTCAGGGCAGGAAGGGTTGTGCCCCCGGCAGGGGCTTCTCCCGCCCCTGTCCCGTCTCTTGCCGGTTCCGGCGCTTTCCCGGCCCCTCTGCCTGTCGGGTGGGTTCCTAGATGCTTGCTGTATGGTGGATGAATTAAGTTATCCTTTCCGGTAAGTGCATTTCTCAGTCACATTGTTCGCCAAAGGAGCTGTGAAATCCTAGCAGCATTTCCTCTTGTGCATAATGTCACATTTCCCAAGCTCTTCTCCCTCCTGCCTCCCTTCCATCAGTCTTGTGTGCAGAGCTGAGTATGCCCACGAGCGAAGGCACAGAATATGCATGATATGCTCCATCATGTAGGACCAAATCATTTGCTCCTTCTATAAATCTATAGCCAAATCACTTTGTTTCCACATAAGAATCTCATGCTGTGTAAAACTAAAGGAGGAAATAATCGTGTGTCTGTGGAGATGTTTATCTCAATCATTTGCAGTCCTACCAGCTCCGTGGCTTTTAACGAGGGGAGGAAAAAACAGCCCTTCCCTCCTGTAGCAAGGGTTTTGCAGAAGGAAATGCAAATGTGTTCCCCTCCCTTAGTTTGCCATGTTGCTGTAAAACAGCAAACTTAATAAATCCCGCACAATTGGGCACAAGTCTTGTTTCCTTAAAAGCGATGTTCTCTATAATTGTCTATGACACAACATGCTACATATTAGTTATTTTTCCCTTAGTAGATCATCAGAGCACAGTGAAGCATTGCAGCTGAGGTAATTGAATGTCTTCTTTAAAACAATATGCTGCAAAAAGTCTCCTGACAAGTTCCAGTGTCTTACTTTAAACAAATAATACCACGGATTTGGGGGAGGGGGCCACCTCGGAAGGGAGGGGGCGTTTTGGGCCGCGGCCGAATGGGGCCTTGTGGTCCGATGCTGGGGAGCGCTGGGGAACGCACTCAGGCTGGCGTTTTCGGAAGGCCCGCGTGGATGAGGAATGCTTTAATCGCCCTAAAGCCACAGAGGGCACCTCGCTTTCACTTTGCTGCTTTACTGTGGGTTGGGTTTTACGCTGCCCTGGTCCCGTCGAGCCCCCTGCGGGAGCAGGGCCACGGGACGGGCTGGGGGGCTGCCCCCTCCCCGGGCAGCCTGGCCAAGGGCTGGCAGGAGCTGGAGGACACGTGCGCCGGGTTTGGAGTGACGCCCCCAAACCCCCCGTGTCTGGGATCTTTTAGAGCTGAGTGGGAGAAAGGCTGAGCGTGGCCCTTTATGTTATCACGCGGGCTTAACGCTGGTGAGGCCGAATGTGCCGGGCAGATCCGGCCGTTCGTGGTCGGGTGTAACGTCAGAAATGGCAGCGTGACCCCCCGACAGCCTGGCGTGTCCCTGCGGCCCCCGCCGAGGCTCCTTCGCCTTTTGGCCTCCCGGCAGCCGCCTGCTCGTGCTCCGTTCCCAGAGCGGGGGGTTGGCGTCGCCTGCAGCCCCCGGCTCAGCTCTGGAGCAGCGCTTGGGCTGAGGACGGGCTTTGGCCCCGGGGGCTCTGGGAGAGAAGTGAACCCAGAGCCTTCCCAGGCATCTGGGCACCCGCCCCCGTGCGTATTTATGCGTTCGCGTGTTAGTACAAATGTAGTTTTATGTTCTTGAAAGACTATATTCTCTCTGCAAGGTGTGACATTTTCTGGAAGGAATTTCAAAGGGCTTTGTGCAAGGTGTTAAATAAGCTCTTAAATAAAATTGAAACGGAGAGCGCTGAAGTAAAGTGAACATTTAAAAATGTATGTGTACATTTAATTAGTCCAGGAACAGTGATAATATGAACCGCTAAGACACATTTATTAAAACTAATGCAAGACAAAAATATGTCTTAAAATTTTGATGTGATAAAAAGACTATTAAAACATTAAAAAGTTTCCCTGTAGGTTTTGTGGGGTTTTTTTTCCTAAGCATGTCACAAATCCTGTGAAAGAATAATTCTTTTTATTTTTTTCCTCTTTTTCTGTTTTTCTTTTCCCATTTGCTTCCATCCCTTGCACTCCTGTTTTGCTACTGGGAAGAAGAGAAGAGGAAAAGTCTTTTGACAGTTTTCCCTCGTTTCAAAATTTTGATCTGAGTTGGATATGAAAAATTAAAGACGTCATGAAAAAAAGTAAATACGCTGAATGTTTTTCCACGCACCAAAAAAAAAAGAATCTCAGCACGAGGATCCAACACCCAGCGCTGGGCGTTGGAGCCGGCCGAGCTCCCTCCCAGGGCCACCTCTGCCCATGGGGTGGTGTAAATGTAACAGGAGCACTACTGCACCATGGGGCACAGGGAAGAAAATACATTTTCTTGTTTTGCTAAACATGTAATCAATCCCTCGCAGAGTCTCACTCTTCTTGTCCTTTTAATTACTTTTTGTTGCTGCAGCTCGGTCTGAGCCCACGAACTGGAAAAAAATTCTGTCTCCTGTGTTAGCTAGTGGTAGTTATCCACTGCCGAATTTCTGCCCCAGCCCTCTCCGGTTTGTGCTAGCCACAGTCTCCGGGAAGGCAAGGTGTGCTGTGGCTGCTCTCGGGTGAAGTTCAAGGTGTGAGCAGAGCCCCGTTCTGAGGGCCACTGGCTGCCCCGAGAGCCCCTGGGCTCTGCCGGGGTGGCCCTGGGCTCCGCGGGGCAACTGGCCCTGCAGCGAGCATCCCTCCCTGCTGCGGGGCCAGGCCTGAGGCCATCCTGGCCCCAAGGGCTGGCGAGTGCTCCTCAGCTGGTGGCCAGCCCAGGTCGCCGAGCCGTGCCCACGCCTGAGCCGTGAGGAGAGGCTGGGCAGCCCCGCTCGGCCGTGCAGCACGCAGGGTGCTGCGGGGGTGAGCGCGGGGACCGTGCCTTGGCACATAACTTGGAGCTGCACAAGCTCCTTGGAGTGCCTGATTTGCTTACCTCCACAATTATGTTTATTTACTGTTTGCTAATCCTGTTAACGGAATGGGAAAAGAAAAGACTAATTCACTTTAACTCCAATGACTTGTTAATAATTGATGTATTGACAAGAGTAGGTTGCCTGATGACCTTAAACAACCACCCAAATCCTGTGTCGAACTGTTTGACCTTTTAAGCCAGTTCAGATTCTTCCTGCAGAAGAAACCAGTGTCCGCTTTGATTTAGTGCAAGAAAATCCCCCTTAACCTTCAGGTGTCGGTGAGGATGTGTTTAATTTACAGTAAAGCCAAGTCATGATCAGCAGGAGAATGAAAAAGTCCTTCTGTGGTGGAAAGTTATTACCACTCCCACCACGGCGATGATCTCTCCAGCTCAACAAGCCAATACCGCTTTAATTATTGAAAAGACGCCTTCAACAAGGGCGTGTGGAGCTACCGGGCTACGGGAGCAGCAGCCGCAGACTCACCTTCTGTGAAGCGCCAGCGGGGGGCTGAGCGGGCGGCCCGTGGTCACTGCTCTGCCCCGCGCTCCGGAGGAACCTCTCCCATGGCGGGGCCGGTGCAGCTCTCGTGCACGTCCTGGCCAGCAGCTGCTGCTCCGGATTTGGCCCTGACGGGGACGGAAGGACGAGGCGCGGTGCGCAATGCCGGGCATCCCCCGCTGCTCGCCTGGCGCCAGCCGGGGCAGTTCAGGATCCATCTGCACAGCCCAGGATCTCCGTCGGCCTCGCCGGGACACAGGAGGGGCAGACTCAGCCCTTAAGCCCAGAAGCCCTCAGGGACCTGATCCTGGGCACCTCGCCCTGCCCTGCCCAGCTCCCTGCTGCCCTGGCTCCACACTTTGCCCGAGACGTGCCTTGTCCCCAGGGTGTTCCCGGGCAGGATCGGGAATCCTGGAAGCCCGTCTCCCCCCAGCCGCTCAGCAGAGGTGCAGACAGCCCTGCCAGGGCACTGGCCCATCCCTCGGGGCACTGAGGCACTGAGCACCTCATCACTGCAGGCACCAGCCACTCCGTGGGTTTGTCCACAAAAGCTGGAAGCTTCTGGGGAGGGGCCCAGGTAGGTGCCGGCCGTGGGCTGTGCAGGGGCACAGCAGGAAACCGCCGCAGATAATAGCATGTCCCTTAAATTATCACCGGGGTCAGAAGCTTAATTCTTTGGAAGGGATCCCGGCACACGCAGGGGAAAGCAGGTGAACAGGGTGTGTACCAAGCTGCCCTCGCGGGGTCCCTGAATGCGTCACTGGGGGCACGAGCACCCTGAGCCCTGCGGGGCTTTGCACCAGGATGCTGCCGGAGGAGCCGGGCGTCCAGCTGCCCACGCTGCGGAGGCGACCCTGCTGCAGCCAACATCTTGGCTGTGTTTCCTCAGTTTTGCCGGTGGGGAAAGGCAGGCAGTATAAAGGCTGCTCAGCAATTATCAGTAGGAAAATTTGAGACTTCACCAGGCTGCTTAATTAAGCCCCCATGTGGCCTCTTGGAGATTCATCACACGGCACTGAAAATTGTTCCCACCATCCTCACTCCCCTTGGAAGGGCAGGGATCTCCAGGAGAGCCTTTGTTTAGGATTTTTGGACCTCGGTGTCTCAGCAGGAACCAGGAAG
This sequence comes from Athene noctua, assembly GCF_965140245.1. Lineage (NCBI taxonomy): Eukaryota > Metazoa > Chordata > Aves > Strigiformes > Strigidae > Athene > Athene noctua. The sequence continues at coordinate 822,468 of NC_134053.1, forward strand.
CGTGGAGATGCCCCAGCGTTCGGTACCGCTGTGCCGTATGGCGAGGGTGGTGGGGCGCGGAGCAGCCCGGTCCAGCAGGAGGGATGTGGATTTATTCTGATGGCAACGGTTTGCTCAGCCCCTGTAGAAACAACCATCATTGCTCCTTTTTCCTTCCCCCCCGGGGGGTAACGCCGAGGAGCGGGTGCTCTCTGCCGCTCCCCGAGGCGTGCCGGCCCCTTTGTCCGGAGCCCCGGCTGGAAATGAGAGCCGGGTCCCGGGGGAGAAGCGAGGCGCAGAGCTGGGGCCTCTCCTGGGGGACCCGAGAGCCTCGGGGGGGGCCTGGGCGGAGGCAGCGGCAGCGGCAGGAACCCGAGGGGGGGGTTATTGCCCTGCACCCCCCCTGTGCGGCTCCTGCCTCCGCCCCGGCCGAGCTTGCCGAGCCCCCCAGAGACGGCGGGGGGGTCCCTCTGCTCCCCCCGGCCCCAGGCGAGGAGCGGGGGCAGCCCGGCGGCAGGGGAGGCTGGGGGAGCTGCTTTGTAGAACTGAAGAAACTCCTCCACCGCAGAGCCTGCGAGCTCATTTACATACTCCTAGTTTAATTCTCCTAGGGTATGCAAATATATGCAAACAGCAATCCAGAGAGAGTCAGAAATAGCACAGAACATTAAAATCACCCTACTTGAATATTGTTTTATGCAAACGATGTACGCACGCAGTGTGTAGCTGATTTAAATAGAAGCAATGTCAGCATGGCAGTTATTTACCCTTCCAATGATCTTAGCAATTTTTTTTATTAAACTTATATAAAATATATTATCCAGGCACCAAGAACGTAGAGAGTATTTTAATGTTAGCCTTAACTAACACTAAGAAAAGGGCAAACTTTTCCAGCTGTCTATGCACAAAGGGCAGTTAAGCGCTATTTTTCATCGTTTGCCATTTGCATGAAGGATCCGCAGTTTGTAAACCCGCCCGCCGCTGGTATCGATTATCTGAGCGCCATTCCTGGCACCTCGGCGGGGGAGCAGCCCCGCTGCCGCGCAGACGCGTGCGGATTCGACGCCCTCGTGGGGCGAGCACACGGGTGTCCCTGGGGGTGACCCCTGGGCGAGCAGGGACAGCCGGGGCGCGGGGCGGCTTCTGCCGCCGTCCCTGCCCTGCGCTGCCAGGCCAGGCTGGCGCTGGGGGCTCCTCGGACACGCTGCGAGATCCCTAAAAACTCGTCTCTGCGGCCGCCGGGGACGGGGAGGGCTGTTACCGACTCGCCGCGGGAGGAGCAAAGTGAAACCTCCCCCGGGGATCGGGGAGCAGCCTGCGAGATCGCAGCAGCTCCCGAAAACGTGCCGGCTCCAGGGGGTTCGTGTGCGCCGGGAGCGGCCGCGCAGCAGCGGGTGCAGGGCCGGGCCCCCGCGCCAGCGTCCCGCTGGCACTCAGGGTGCTCGGTGCCCAGGGCGGGCTGGGGTTAACCGCTCAGACGAGGGCATGTTTGTGATGAGCTCGTTTTCCAGTCTCGTGTCGCTCGGCCTTGGCTTTATGTGACACTGACTCTGCGCCGAGCTGTCCTGCCCAGCCACGGACGGAGGGAGCGGCTCTCTGCCCGCACCGGAGGGTGATGCCCGGGCCCCTGCGATGGCCTGGGAGTGCCGCAGAGGCCCCGGGCACACGTCGTGCCCCTTGTCAGGGCTCGGGCATGGGCGCTGTGGGCAGGGCACAGGCCCCAGGTGTGCCCCAGGGCTGTGACACCCCCAGCCCCTGGTGGGAAACACGGCTCCTGCCGGGGCTTCCCTCCTTCCGGTGGTGCACACATGGGGAATCTCCCCAGAGCCGTGCCCGACAGCTCCCTGTCCCCATGGGCTGCCCCAGCCTCGGTGGGGAGCAGTGGGGAAACGGGGACACCCTCCCGGGGAGCGGGACAGCCACGGGAGTGCAGCCACGGCCCCCCCAGCCCTCCCCTGCGCATCAAACGGCGCTGACACCCGGACAAATGAGACATCTCCAGACACACACTCGGCACCTGACCACAGAGTAAATGAACGTAAAAAGAGAAAGAGGAAGGGGAGTGAATGGGAGGGAGGGAGAGCGGGAGCGGAGCGCGCTGCGCAGATGGCTCTATACATCATGCGACAGACACTATTTGTACTCTATCATGTGCGTGTCATAGAGCTTATCTTCCCCGGCCCCGCCGAGGTGCAAGCCGAGCGGTAAGACGGAGCGGGCTTTCCTCCTAATTAAACATCAAGGCCATGACGGATGAGCCCTGCGCGAGCCTGAGCTGGGCACTGGTGGAGGCCCCCGGCCGGCGGCGCCACCGACCCTGGGGGATGCCACCAGCACCCCCACATCCCTGGGCCACCCCGGCCGTGGCGTGGGGCAGGGTCCGGCCGCACCCTCTCCCTGTTGTCCCCCCGGAGCGAGGCGAGACCTCGGCGCTGAGCCAGGGGGATCTCACCTGCATTGTCCTCAGAAGACACCGCTCCATCCCTTCCTCCTGCAAACGTCCCGAGGAAGCTTCTGCGGACGGAGCCGTCCCAGCGGGGGCAGAGATGGGTCTGAGCCAGCCCCTGCCCAGCCTCCTGCCCAGCGAGAGCCCCTGGCACAGCACCGGGGATGCCCACCCTGCTCTGGCTGCAGCCCGAGGCTCTCCCCATGCTGACAAGTCATGGGGGGGCCACCAAGTTAAATGCTAGTGCTTTTGCTTGACATTTTTGCAGTACAATAAATGGCCCTAAAGTCCTTTTCCCCAGTAAGATTTCTGCCAGGTGCCTCCACACATAAAACTGCACAGCTGAAGATAGGAGTGGGCATAAAATGCATTTTGTTTGCTTCAATTTATTTTAAATATTGTTGTGCCAGTGCCAGGCTATTTGAATGATTATGGCTGCAGAGGAAATTACTGTACAGTGTATTTTTTCAATCAAGCTCACAGTTGCATTTTATCACTGTTTCTGTTCGAGGTTTCATTTTTGCCTCTAAAGCCCCATCTCCATAGAGGCAGTTAAACATCTAATTTTTAAATACATTTAGAACAAAAAGACTCTGAAGGCATTGAGTGAAATATCATGCATCTGTGCCAGTCGGAAGGGGAGCATGTTGCAGCAGGCAGCGCGGAGCTGGAAGTCACATTGCATTACCACCACGTGTCAAGTGCCTCCAGCAGCCCGGGGAAGACCCGCAGCGGCAGCGCGCACCCCCGCACACGCCTGCGTGCAAATGCCTGCGCCGGACCCGCGGCTCTGCGGGCTGAGCTCGCTAAACCCAGTTTACCGCACCAGGAGAAGTCGTGTCCAGCACTGAATTTCACCTTAGGGGATGTGGAGGCTGGAAGAGCCCACAGGAGGAACACGGGAAGGAGCTTTCCTCTCTGCTCGGAATGTCACTGCCTATATTCGAGGTGCCTGTCCATTATGTCCGCCAGCGCAGGGAATTACTGTCAGCTGTGTTAGACAAGCACTGGTATGTCTTGCACAGTGCCTAACCTACAGTTTACATGCTGCCTTTTTATCCAGTCCATTGGTATTTGGTGGCCTTTATAGATGCGCGTGCACTGGAACTGGGTGGCTGTGTGCATACTGGAAGGAATATTTAAACATCAGCAGCACCCACTGTGTGGCTTTACTGGCGGGTGTGTTAGAGCAGCCCAGAACAAAACAGTGCGGTTGGATGCAAAAGAGATTTTCTTTGCCATCACCGGGTGCTGAGCAGCATCCTGGGGAAATGTGTGGTTGGGACTGAAAAAAAGCCTGAACGTGTAAGAGAATTTGTCTGGTGAGGGTGGAATTACTCCTGGCAGGGGGTCCTGTGCGCGTCGGTGCCTCCCTTACAGCCCACTTCAGCCCCGGGGGCCCTTTGCTGGTTCCTTGCCCAGAAACAATTTTCTCCTTACCAGTTTGTGGTTGGAAGAGAGCAGCTCCTGGAAAGCTGGTGTGTGAGGGCTGCCTGCGCCCCCAGCCCTGCCCGCGCTCCCAGGGCTGCTCCCCTGCCTGGGCAGTTGCAGCTCGAGCAGCTGCTGTCGTGCTCCCCGGGTCCCTTTGGGGCGCGGGGGGAAGCTTCACGACTTATTTCTGGCACTTCTGCCGTCACATCCCAGGTTACTGGCCCATTTACCAGTAAGGTGGGACTGTCTCCTGCAGGAAGAGCTGCAGCGCGGGGTGGTCCCCTCGCCTCGGTGCACGCGGGATGTGGACTGGCTCAGGGACGGGCTGCGTGGCACCTTGGGAATGCTGCCCGTGCCCCGGGGATCGCCGGGACCGTCATCCCGCGGGTGGACGCGTGGAGCCAGCCCAGCCCCGCGGCAGCAGCGCGGCCCCTTGCAGAGCTCCCACCCCGCTGTGGCGTCGGACCCTCCTAGGGCTGGCTTTCGTGGCGGATTTTAGCCTCATCTTCCCTGGGATGCTGAGCTCTTTATTCCAGTCAGTTGTGCTGTCAGTTAGAAAAGTTGTTACCAAGAAAAGCCTCAATAGCCTGAATCTTGCAGTGCGCCTCGGAGCTGCGCAGGGCCTGTGTTGTATCCATCTGCATTTTTTCTCATGATGAAAGTCACCCGTGATGCTGAACAGAGGAGGTGAGAGGATCTGCACTTGTTTTCAAAAATAGCCTGAGATGACACGGAGGGCTGATGGGCTGGGCTGACCGGGGCTGCCAGCAGTTCAGATGCTGTCGGCGTCAGGCACAGCCGCCTTTGGGAAAGGTTGTATTGGCCAGACAATACAAGTGTTTTCTTGCTTTGCAGCTTTGTGGGAAAACCACCCCAAAATCCTCTGGGAAGGGAGTGGCTGGGCTGGGCTGCTGCAGGGGGCAGCCCCGGGGAGCCCACCTGCGCCCCAGGTCCGCGCCCCTACAAGCGTAGATAAAACACTGGGGTCTGGGACCATCCCTGGCCTCAGGGAAAAAGAGTAGTCTCTGCAAGAGACTACCAACAACAATTACCCATGGAGATGTTAGGGTTTTTGTCACTCGGAGCCTTTGGAGTGGTTTTCAATTGGGACCCGGTGTTTATTCAGGGAGATCCTTGCTGCCGCGACCTTCCTGAACTGCCACATTCCTTTTAATTATGATTGGCAGCTCATGGAAATTTGGGCCTTTGATTGGCGGCTGAAGTAACTTTCTTCCTTCCCACAATTCTTCAGGTTCCTTCCCATCAATAGACATAATGTTGGCTACTTTTCTGGGATAAATAGCAACCTTTGCCCCCCTCTTTTATTTGGCAAACGCTCAACACTTCATTCTTTTCAGAAAGCCCCTTGGAATGCAGCTGAGAAGGGCCTCAGCAGTGCTGCTCTCCTCCTCCTCCTCCTCCTCCTCCTCCTCCTCCTCCTCCTTCTCCTTCTCCTCCTCCTCCTCCTCTTCCACCTCCTCCTCCTCCTCCTCCTCCTCCTCCTCCTCCTCCTCCTCCTCCTCCTCCTCCTCCTCCTCCTCCTCCTCCTCCTCCTCCTCCTCCTCCTCCTTCTTCTCCTCCTCCTCCTCCTCCTTCTCCTCCTCCTCCTCCTCCTCCTTCTTCTCCTTCTCCTCCTCCTCCTCCTCCTTCTCCTCCTCCTCCTCCCCCCCGCCCTCTGCTCCTCAGCACCCGGCCGGGGACTTTTGCGCGAGAGCAAACAAAGGCTCATTGGCAATACTTCTGGATTTCATTTCAAAATACATTTGTCACTCTCGAATAAAATAAACTGATTTTTCTGCAGGTTTTTTTCTTAACTCCTCCCTCTCAGGTTTCCCTGCAAGCAGCTCTGATGCTGGAGTTGCCGGACAAAGATTTGCAGAGGGTAGATGAAAGCGTGTGCCTGCTCCAGGCTGCTTGGCTTCGTCTCCGTTCTGCTGAGACGCGGAGCGGGTTCCACGCCCGGCAGCTCGGAGCAGCAGAGCGCTCAGCGCGCGTGTCCCTGCTGTGCTGGGAGCCCCAGACGCTCGGCCTTCTCCCCAGGCTGTTCCTCGGACCCTCTCCCTGCCCGCCCGCCTGCTGAGCTCAGCCGGCACCCAGGAACCTGCAACCTCATTCCGATTTTAGCTCTTAAGATACTTTCTCAAAACACCCCTAAGTGATGCAAAAGCTCCAACCACAGTCCAGAATTGATTTGGCCCAGAGGGGTGTAAGTGCCATCGATCTGCAGCAAGCGAACGGTCATTTTTGAACAGGGGACTTGGGCTCAGAGGGCCTGGAGGTGCCTTTGCTGCCCCGCTCCCGGGTCTGAGCAGGGCAGCCGGCACGGGCAGCGCTCGCCAGCGCTCGCTCTGCCTCTCAGTGATTAAATGAACCTCAGCCTCGGCCCTAAGAGCTTCTTGTGCTGAACAATAGACCGTTACAAAAGGATTTGAAAAATGATGAAGAGAATACTTGAAGGTTGTATTTTAAAAGAAATGAGGAGGCTCCCGAGCTGCTGAAATTGCTTGTGTGCACAATACAGACATTCACCCTTCTCCATCAGCCCCAAACTGAGGAGTGTTTTAAAGAGAGCTGATAGACCTCGACACTTTCTGTGTTTCTCAAGAGCAGGGTGGATGAGGAGACAATTAGCAAAACGCAGTATCATTTGCATCTTCAGGAAGACTTGAAGGATTCTCACTCTCTGCTGGAGGAGAAGGGGAAATGGGACAGTAGACATCCATCCTCGCTGGATGAGCCCCGAGAGCCCAAGCGGCTGAGCAGGGCAGACCCAGGGGCTGAGGTCTGCTGCTCCTTCCCCCGGGGCAGAGGCACTCACCCCGCTTCTGCAACCCCGAGAGTTGGACTGTGCAGCACGTGGCTCCTGGGGATCTGCAGATTTCATAATTAAAACGAAAAAAACAGCAGCTGCAAATTTCATAATTAAAATTCTGAAATAAGAGACATTTTATGAGTTTTGCTCTTCTGGAAAAACTCTCCTTTTTGGAAGTACAAGGCGTGTCTTTTACTACAATTGGATGCTTCATAGCCAGATGCTGCCTCTTTCCAAGATAGTCACAAAAAGTTTGTGACGCCCACAAAAATTTCTTCCTTTACAAGGTCTCGATAGCTGTTTTCCGGGGAATACACATTTGTCAGACTTTTGGTTAACTTCTAAGCATCTGGGCTGATTCTCTTACTTCTATGATTTATGCCATTAAAAGGGGTAAAGATAATCGTCTGTTTAGAGCTGACTAGTTCAAGGTGGGTTGGTGAATATTCGGGTTCCCGGGGCCGTCCTTGCTGGACGTGGGCGCTGCTGGGGCTCGGCTGCACCCCGGGGAGGTGCAGTGGGCAGGGCTGAAGGGCTGCGGCGCCCGGGGCTGCAGGGGGTGCGGGGGGCACCAGGTGTTACTCTTGCCACATCCCCCTTCACCGTGGGCAGACCCTCCGCGCTTAAATACACGAGAGAGGAAAAACAACGGAGCAGACGGAGTGTTTGATATGTTATTAATGGAAATACTTCTTCCCCTGTTGTTATTTGCAGCTTGCGGGAACTGTGCAGAACCACTGGGACGGGAGCCAAAAAGGGTCTCTTGCATAATCCCATCGGCTCCCCCCGCCGTGGGGCTGGGCGCCCTGGCCAGGCCCCCTGCTCCAAACCGAAATTCAGCCCCAGCTGCTCCTGGCCGGGCCCAGGCTCTGGCCATGTACCTGCCCCGGGAGCAAGCCGCTGGGTTTGGTCCCTGGCCAGGGGGCTGCTGGCCGGGGGCTTGCCCACGCATGTGCCCGAGATTTACAATACAATAAATGGGGTTAACCGATGGCAGACGAGGAGGAGGAGGAGATCTGGGGCTTCGGTTTCCTATGGCAAATAAACATGTTCTGCGTGTTTGCAGTGAGCTGCTCTCAGGTTAATGATACCCAGCAGAGCCGGCGAGGGCTGGGCTGAGCCCTGACAGGTTTTGCGTTTCCCCGTTTGCACGTGTCAGCATCCCCCCTACCCCCCACATTTTGCACGGCCTGTTCACCCGGCTCGTGGGGCTGCGCGGTGGCGGTGGGGGCTTTCCCATGCTCGGCCAGGCAGGACTTGCCCCAGGCCCTGCTGCAATCCCCCTTCCCCAGTGCTTTCCTGCCCCTCGAGCCCCCAGTCCTGCTCCAGTCGTTGCTTTGCCCTCGCACTGGCACGGGAACAGCCTTTGCCGACCTTGTCCTGCACAAAATGAGGAAAACCAGGAGTGACGTGTGGGGCCGTGGGGAGGGCGGCCGGGACCGGGTGGCCACACTGGGTTTGTGATGCCAGCACCTCCCGCAGGGACCGGCGGCTTTGGGAACCAGCAGCTCTGGGAACCGGCGGCTCTGGGAACCGGCGGCTCTGGGAACCGGCGGCTCTGGGAACCAGACCTGGTTTCTCCCAGTTTGTCTCTCGCCGACGTTTGTGAGCTCTGTCCCAGGTTTGCCGTAGTTGGGGCGGTTTGTAAGAGCCTTCGCTCCTGCGCGGTGGCGGGTGAACCCGGCCCTGGGCAGGGACGCGCTTCCCCACGCAGGAGCCCTTTGTCATGGAATGTGGAGGAATGTCATTGTCCCCACACTTCTGTCAGGTTTGGTTGAAATCTGCCAGGAGATTAAAAAGCTATTATAGCAGACATGTAGCCAGATCCAGACAGGCATGGACAGCCCGATCCCGTAAATTGCATTTCATTAGAAAAGTGAGCTAAAACTCTGCTCGATCTTGTCTTGCTCTCTCCATAGCCCTGGTGTCGCTCCTCCTTTCCATGTCTGCGCTCACTGGACAGACTGGTTTCAATAAACTGTAATTGCTTCCAACTCTTTTCCAAACTCTTCCTGGTCCAGCTCTGGCCCAGGCGTGCAGAGCAGCTTGGCTGGTCAAGGGGCTCCCTAAGGAGTGAACGCGTGTGAGAAGGGAGACAAGGGCTGGCAACGGAGGAGGGGTGTGAAACCGTTGGGTGGCTCCTTAGGGATGAATCCGAGGAGGTGAAACCCCACGTGGAGCTAAGGGCAGTGAGGGGTAACCAGAGGCTTGGGGGTCTCTGCTGATGGCCAGGGGACCCCAGCGAAGCTGTGAGCTGGGCACCGCAGGGGAGACACAGTGTGATGCTGGACAGTTGGAAAAAGCTGAAGAGTTGATGACTTCTGTGGTCACTCTGCACATACGGCCTGGTTTTGGAGGGGGAGAGGGAAGCTGGATCCGTGGTGGGAGGGTTCGTTGGGCTGATGCTCTCGCAAGGCCCCTGCCTGTCCCCTCACAGGAGTGACAGCGGGTCTTCTGCCTCTCGGACCCGCCTTGTGTCACCAGGGAATGGTTTCACCTGCAGCCTTCTCTCTTTTACGTCCAGGCGATGACCTTGCTCGTGAGCTAAGTCACCCCCTCTCTATCTTTCTTGCACGCCGTCACAGCCGAGCTCCCTCCCTCTGTGTGGGGATGGTGCTTTCAGGATGTGGTTTCTCCGGAAGCGCTTGAGCGTGGCGGGCACGGGACTGTCCCAACGGCCGAAGGCGGCTGTGGGCTCCGCTGCCAGATGTGCGTCCGCAGAGCCACCCCCCGGCAAGGGCACGGGCCACAGCGGGCAGGGGGACATCCTCCCACCGCCGTCCTGCCCTCCCTCCCTGCCACAGGCCCCTGCCTCTCACAGGGGCTGGCGCTGAGCTTGTTGGTTCTCTGCCTGCTAATGAATCGGGTCAGATACGGATATGTGGGGACGAGCAGTTGGGCCGGGCTGGTGGTGGGGAGCGAGGAGGGGACCCGACGGAAGGGGAGGGGAGGGGAGAGCAGGCAGCCCGGCACAGCAAAACCCGGAGCCCTTGCCTGTGGCGTGCACTCGGAGGCTGTCACCAGTGTGCCGCTCCTCAGATTAGGTTTTTTATCAGAAAGGAAATTTGTGAGTGCCGTGGTATCTGGGTTTGTGCTGTGTAAAGCGCCGAGCAGAGGGCTGTGGGTCAGAGCCGTGCGTGTGCTGGGGTTGTGGAGTGTCGGCTGAATAAACACAAAGATACAGAGAGCCACTGGCTCAGCACCCAACTGGCCAGGGCTGTGTTGGTGTAGCTAACTGGAGGAAGAGTCGGCTGACCCTGCAGAGAAAGCACACACTGCGAAGGGCTGGTGTCAGTGAGGAGAGTGGGACTGCGGGTATTTGTGTAATGGAAGAATTTCCTTGCAAAGAGACAGGGACCAAAAAAAGCAAAGGCAGCGCTGGCCCGTGGTGGTCCCGGCAGGCGTGGCAGGGCAGGTCCCCTGAGCCCCTGTGCAGCCTCCCGCGGGGCAGAGCGGCACTGGGGGCAGCCGAGGAGGAAGAGGAGGGGGTGTCACAGCCTTGGCCAGCGCTCCTGGCTGTGGCTGCGCTCTCTCTGTGCCGGGGACTACTTAACATGGAGCTGAAAGCTCTCCTTCGCCCAGAAAGCTTGTTAGTGGAGCTGGGTCACAACAGATGGATCCAGACGGGTGGGGAGAAGAGGAAACAGCAAGGCAATACCCGTAGCATGATGTGTGCTCACTAAAGCACAGCGGCAGCCTAGCTTTGCAGGCAACGGAGAATTTCGAGGAGCGTTTCGGATCCTTTGGGACACTCACAGGTGGTTCGTCTGAAGCATGACAGCCAGCAAGAGACAACACACTTGTTTGGAAACCTGGCAAATGGTTGATGAGAAAAGGAGCACTTGTCTGTTCCCGGCCCTGTGCGGCCAGCGGGCTCGCCCCAGCGCCAGCCGGGACCAGGCAGGCTCTGGCTGAGAGCTAAGCAGCCCCGTCCCGTCCCCTCCCATCCCCGGTGCTCAGCTGCCTGCGGTCACCCAGAGCTGCTCGCTTCCCAGGCGGGAGGGGGTGACCTGCAGTGCCAGCACCTCAGACCGTGGGCAGGACTCCTCGAAACCTCGCGTGGCGTGAGCGCGCGGCCGTGCTGCCACCAGCCCCTCTCGGCTGCGGCGCGGCGCAGGCAGCACGCCTTGATGTGCTGTATATTAAGTGGAGTGGCAGCTGCAATATTGCCATCTAAAACTAAGTACAAAATTTACAGCAGTAAATTCTTCTCTCTTCAGGGTGGTTAATTATCTTAATTACTTTTATTATCTTTTATCTTTTAAGATCCTAAATTGCTTATTTCTGCTTGTGTTGCCAAAGGGGGTTGCATATTTTTTACTGGCACACGCTGTGCAGAGGCACCGATATGTGTGTCTGCGTGGTACACTTTAAAAGAACTTTGATTTATACAAGACTTCTCCTTGGGATTTTAATTGTACTAAATAGGGAAAACAAAGTTCAGTGAAATATTGACTGACTGAAGAGCTGACAAGTGGCTCTTTCCTTTTGTTCGACGCGGGGACTGAGCTGCTCCCGCCGCCCGCCGTGCCAGAGGGAGGGAATTTTGCTTTTCGGGGCCGTGACCGCTGCAGCCTCGGGGAGGTGCCCGGTCGAGCGCCGTGTCTGACAGGGACCGCGTGGCCCCGGGGGTGGCACGGTGTGGTGGCAGCGACGGGTCCCCGCATGCCGCCGCAGCGAGGGTGGCGGCCGGCGGCGGGCAGGGGGCACGGCGCGGGCACCGGTGCTCTGCCTGCTCCCGCCTGCGGCGGCCGGCTCCTGGGCTCGTGGGCGGGCGGGGGCTGCGTCCACCCGCGGCACCCATGGGAGCACCCGGCCGTGGCCCACCACCCCGGGCACCCGCCGTTGCTCCCCACCCCAGGCTTTCCTTCTCCCTTGTCCAAGGCATTTCCTGCTGCTTTGGCGAAGCCTCCGGGCAGGGTGTGAGATCCCGGCCCCCGGGAAGCCTCCGAGCTGTGATTTCACCCCGAGATTTCCTCGCGGGGGACCACAGGGCAGCCACGGCCCAGGTGTCGCTGGCAGCCCCCCGGCACGGCGGGCGCCTCCATCCCCAGGGAATTGCTTCCCACTCCTGCTTCTCTTCCTTAACCTGTGCTCCTCTTGTTCTTTTTTTTTTGGGGGGTAGAAATCACTGGGAAAAATGCCTCAACCCCTGTGGAACAAACACAGTGGAGCTGAGCAGAAACCAACCCCACACCAGAGAGAAGGGAGGAGGGAGGAAGGAGGGGAGGCTTCCTCCATCCCGCCGAGGAGCCTCCTAAACGCTCCCAGGTGCTCTTCGAATGGAGCTGGAGGTTTCCTCTGTGTTTATTTTCAATGCTGCCCGGCACAGGGAGCCCGGGGGGAGCCAGCGATGGCAAGGATTGCCCAAACTCTGCGTGCGCTGAAGGACCTTGTCTTATGGCATTCAGTTGACACAGGGAAAGAGAGCTTTTCATGTGCAAAACAAAGGGGGAGAGTGGGCTTTTCTTTTCTGTGGTGCTAGGAAGCGTATAGTGAATGCCGCACACCCCTGGCGAAGAGGGGCAGCTCTCAGCTCTGAACAATCAGGACATGAAAGGCAGAGAAGGAGGGAGGAAAAAAAAGTCTTCCCTTCTCATTAGAGCACATTAGTCTGTAGCCTCTTTGGCGGTGATTATGGGGAGCTCCCTGTCACCCCAGTAGAATTGTGGATGTAATTACTCCAAGAAATGTGTAATCCCACACCTTACAGATATTTTTTTCTGTCTTCTTTGCCCCTATCTTTTAACAGCAAGCAACAACAGAATATGTTGCAGCCCGCTCAGCTTCCTCCCCATTTACTTCACTGGCTGTCTGCTGTCAGCTGAAATTTATGCTGTGGTTTAGGAGTAATTTTTAGTTTGGAAGAATTGTCCTCCTGCCACCCACTATAAATAACCCGCGCATCCGCCTCAGCCCCGCGCGGCCGCCGCAGCCCCCAGCCCTCCCCTTCCCTGTTGCCACCTGCGGGCTGGCTCGGGGTGGCAGCGCCGCTGGGACGCCCGGGACGGGCCCCCGGACGCTCCTCACGGCCTGGGCCAGCAACCAAACACCCGAGCTCGGGCTCGCCGCGGTCACGGGCGCCTGGCACCCGGCCGGCCGCACCGGGAGGGCGCCCAGCCCCGGGTCTGCCTGCGGTGGGGCCGCGGAGGGGCCGGCCAAGGCGACGGGCCCACGGCACCGTGTGCTGCCACGTGCGGGACACGGGGTGAAGAGCAGCCGCCTCTGCCCACACCTCGCCCGTGGCCAGCGAGGGCTCCCGAGGCCTCCGGGACCCCCCGGCTGGCGGCTCCGTGCCCCTCTGTGCCTGGGAGCCGCCGGGTTTTGGCCACCAGCTCTTCCCCCTCCTGGAAGCAGCCGGACACAACCTTCGGAGATGCTGAATCCTCAGCTCCCCCTCATTTTCATGGTAATCTGCGGCGCAATCATTTGTGCTTGTACAGAGTGTTTTTAATGAAGGGAAATGCAGCTCCTGCCATCGCCTGGAGCCAGCCCGTGATCCTCACAGCCCGCAGCGAGCTGAGGAAACTGCTTGTTTATTCAAAGGGGCATTTCTAGAAGCCAAAGCCAGTACCAGTCACACAAGCAGGTTTTCTGGAAGCAGATGTGGAGACGCCACAGGATCTGGGCCTACCCACCCTGTGGGTTGGGTGTCGTCTGTGAGCACGTTTGCAGACAGCATGTGAAGGCAGGGACACGGCTCTGGCACGGCTCCTTCACCTGCGCTGGGGCTTAGAGCGAGGGGAGGAGCAGGGGAGGCTCCTGTCTGATCTGCAGGTGTGAGTCACCAGCAAGAGAGGAGAGGTGTTATCTGATGGGAAGAGACCTTTGCCAGTGCAGAAATAACAATGGGAGCAAAGCTTCTGCTGGAATATTTATATTCCTTTGCTTCTGTGTAGTGATGGTTTACTTGATGACAAGAACAAGGCCTAAAAAATACAAAATTGAAGCAAAAAGTTTCACTGAGAACTTCCAATTTGTTCTTCATACAAGGATGCTCAAACTAAAAGCAAGTAAATTCAGGGCAGAGTTTATCTGTCTGTGAAACTGGCTGCTCTGTGTCATAGCAGAAAGTAAAACATTAGCGAGCAGATTATTCCTAATTAGCAATACTGAGGACGGGTCCTCCTTCATCTCAGCGGATAAGGAGGAGATCTGCAACACACCCCTGCACGCTTGTCACCTTTTTTTGAGGGTAGATGAGCTGTCTTGTGGAGGGAACTGCTGTAGGCGTTGTGGTCAGTGGTTTTCATGCATGAATGTCCACACACTTCGCCATTGTTTTATTTTGTGAAAAGGACATTTCTTGATTTCTTTAGCTTTCTGCTTACTTTGCTTCTGTCAGAGATGAAATAGAAAATCATGGGTGGTAAAAGGCGCCTCTGCGGGGCCGTTACCTGACTGCACCGGTCTGGTTCCAGGCGTTAATTCGGGCCGTAGCCGGGGAGCTGAGAGGCTTTTCCCAGATGTTCCTGCCCCGGAGACCGTCACTGCAAAGCAGCGAGGGCGGCTCTGCTGCGAGCCGGGCCCCGTCCCCGCGGCGGCTGGGCAGAGCGGGGCTCAGCGGTGCGGCGGCGCAGAGCCGGTGCCATCCCCGCGTGTGGCTTCGCAGCGGGCACGGCTTCGCCTCGGGGTGCTGCCAGCAGCCCTGGTGCCTGGAGCAGCCCTGCGGTAACTGGCGGGGGCTGGCCCAGACTCTGCAGGGGCTGTTGGCTCTTAGCTAAGGCTGCCCTTCGCTGAGCGTGCCCTTCGCCCCGGGCGGCAGCGTCGCTGCTGGCGGATGCTCTCTGCGGAGCAGGCTCATTGCGTTTCATGAGAAAACAGCAACTGTGATGTTCGTTTAAGGAAGTGCATTGGGCATGGAAGTAGCTCTACAGGCAGCACCTCAGAAAGCGAAGCCCAGCCCCACTCCTGGGTACGGGCTGTGTGGATTCTGGCTTCACAGCTTCAGCAGGACTCGGCGCTGCTTCGGTCCTGCTCTGGCTGGTGGCACGGCGGGCTGCCCGCGGCGGGGGCTGCTGGCACGGGCTGGGGGCTGCTGGCACGGCGTGGGGATGTCGGCACGGCGTGGGGGCATCTGTGGCACCGGGGGCCCGATCAGCCCCGTGCTGCAGGAATGTGTCCCCAACTGCAGCTCTTCCGACAAAAGGGTTTGCGCGTTCCTAAGACCATCTCCCACCGTCCCGTTCGGCGTTTCGCAGGGACTGAACTTCCAGCGTGTGACTCCTGTATCGGACAGTCCTTCTTAATTCCTGTTCCTTATGGATCCTTGAATTGCATCGAGCATTACGGTGACCTCCCAGGGGTGAGCCCACCACTGTGGCAGATTGAGCATCTCTCCGTCTTTGGAACTCGGTGCTTTGCACGATGCAGAGGAGGAGTGGTCACGGCAAACACACGGAACTTTGCTTGCCAAGGAGAGGAGGGCTGACTGACACTGACTACCCAGCCCTCATCCTGAATTTCGCAGGGGTTGAGAAATGGAAGGGTTTCGGTGTTACCTCTGCATTTTGACATCTTAAGTGCCTTCCTTCTGCTTCCGAGCACAGAGCGTCTGAAAGAGTTTCCTTTCAAAAACAAACACATCTTGAGAGAAGGGCTGAAGCCACTGTGCGATTATCTCACAGCGCTTCAGCTGCCGCTGCAGAGCTGGTGCACGCAGAGGCGACCTCCGGCCAGGGGCCACGTCCCGGGTGCCACGTCCCAGGTGCCACGTCCCAGGTGCCACATCCTGGGTGCCACGTCCCAGGGCACCACGTGGCAGATGCTCGCAGGGACACGTGGCCACCCCCCAGCCAAACCCCTGCGCTCCCCCAGCACCCGCCTGTCCGGGCAGAACGGGGGCTTTCGCTTCCATTTCACGTTGTGAAGGAACACAGCAACATCAGGATTTGCTATTTATTTTAAATTGCAAACTTTTCAACTGGAAAGGAACAATGGGGAAAAATAAATGCGCCCGGGTCGACTTCCATGTTTAAAAGTATCCCATGTCTTTAAGGCAGTGAATTTTAAAAAGGCACATAATTAGCAGGCTGCTTCCTCGTCTGTATTCTTCTCGTCTGCCTGCCCACATAAACATTCGGCACACAGCACTTCCAGACACTTTTTAATAGAATCGCTTAAAACAATTAATTACCAGAGTTTTCATTCAAGCTGCAGTGGAAAAGATACGCCGGCAATAAAAGGCATTTATTCGTTGGTTTCTGGAGGCCTGTTTGTTATTAACATGTAAATTAAATCATCACAGATGTTCCATTTTTAATCTGGGGATGTGAAGTGCAGGGCTAACCACGGCCCAAACAGCCTGATTTTATTACAGACACATTCATTAGGAACCAGCAGTATTATTGGATATCATTTTTCTTTGATGCATTTTTTAAACCAATTATCGGTATAATTTGTTCATTTCCCTCCCTATTTGTTTTTCTCTTGCCATTTGTGTCAGGATTCTCCAATCGAGGACGATGGCTTTGGCTCCTCGTGGCCTTCCCGCCCGCCGCCGGCCGGTGCCACCACGGAGCCGCGCTCAGCCGGGCGCAGGTAGCGGCCGCTGCAGCCCCGGGGACGGCACGTGGGGCCAGGGGAGGAAGGACGGGGCTCGCTGTGCAGCAGCATTCGAAGCAGCCGAGCAGCTTGCTGTGAAGTGCAGCCCCACGGTCTCGTGCTGCCAGCCCGGGGTGACAAAAAGGCAGCGGCCGCCTCCGGAGGGACGGGACAGAGCCGGGCTCCGGACCCGCGGGTTGGACGGGCAGCCCTCGGCCCCGGCCGCGCCGCGGCGGCCTTGCTGCTGTGGCAGAAGCGCCTTTGCCTGTCTGAAGGAGGAAGGCTCGGTCTTCCTCATCCCAGGCAGAGCCCTCCAGACCTCAGCAGGACCGAAATGCGGCCCTGCAGCACCAGCTCTCGAGTGCCACCTCGGGATGCTCGCCTCGCTTTCCAGGAAGATGTCACGCTGAGGGGGACGGTCGCCCACGGCCCTGAGAGGGGAGAGGGTTGGTTTTTCTGTGGGGGCTGCCTGATCCACCTCCGGCACCGCGTCCCGGCAGCTGCAGAGGAGCCTCGGGAGCCCCAGGAGAAATTCTTGAAATGCAAACGGTTTCAAATTGCACACAGCCCTGCATGGCTGCAGTGAGACTGGCTGGGGGACAGTTCTGGTCTGAAGGCTTTAATGAGAAAAAAATATCTGTGCCTCCCACGCTGCCTTTGGACGTGCACCGGGCGGCTGGCACCTCGCTCCGGGCATGGGTCTGAAGGGGCACCACTGCAGAGAGGCTCCTGCTTGGGGTGAGGGACGTCCTCACTCATCAGGAGACCTTTAAGCAAAGCCAGCATTGCACTAGTCTCAGTCTAATTAGCAATTTCACTTTAATTTTTTGGTTAGTTTGTTCTGGGTTCTGCAAACAAAACTCCCATCAGGTCTGCACATGGAACAAGCATCGTCTCACCCGAGAGATTTGCCGCAGAGGCAGTGAATAGCTCTGGCAGGAGGAGGGATTGGAAAAGAGGTTGGTCAGCAACAAAACATGTGAACTCCTGTGGGAACTGCCCTGTGTGCACAGACCTCACCTTAGCGCAGGCTCGGCAGACCCCGCCGTGCCCGCTGGTCACTGCTGCAAGCGTTTACCTTGGGAGCGAAGGGCATGGGGAGGTTGGATCAAGAAATGATGGATGTGTCAAACAACCGCTCCTGGACCAGTACAACTCAGGGCAGATCACGGTAATTTAAATGCTGTTAAAACCACTAGTGACAACAACTGCACAGGCCAGTTGGGTAGGGACTCAAGAAATGAGTGGTCATTTACACATAAATGCGAGACGGCCCGAGAGAGGCTTATTAAAAAGTTCACACAAATCACACGGCCTGACTTTGCACAGAGCAGGCGTTTAAGAAATAGCAAAGAATAATTCACAGAGGCTGTGATGGAAAGCGGGCTCTTCATGAAGAAATCAGATAGTATTCAAAATGTCTGCAGCCTCCATTTCAACCCGGTGGAGGTTTGAGTCGAAGGTTTGAGCCGTGTGCTAAAATAAGTGTCAGTGACAGAGAACCAGCAAGAAAGACAAATGGCAACCAAGCCCGTGATGATACCGATGGGGTAATAGTGGAAAGTCTTCTTCATCTGAGAAAAAGCTTTGTGAGACAGCAAAATACATAAATGTTTAATTTTTACCTGGAATAATTTTCTAAAGTGGAAAGACAGGTTTTGTACCCAAAGAAACCAACATTTCTTCCTGGAATGCTGGTCCTGTGACACAGGCATTTTTCTGAAAAACAAGTAAATTACTGCTGGGATCTAATTCACAAGGATTCTTCAAAAACCAACAGAAGACAGGTAAAACCAGAACAACAACCCAGAAATTGAGGGAAACCAGAGTATCTCCACTAATGAAAATAATTGGTTTTCAGCTTGAGTCAGTCTTGTGAATGTCCCATGAGGCTTGTGTCTGACCCGCACGTGTGTCCGGCCTGTCCCCAGCTCCGCCGTCCCCAGCTCCGCTGTCCCCAGCTCTGCCATCCTCAGCTCTGCCCATCCTGTCCCATCCCGGTGCTTCAGCTGCCCCGGGGCGAGGGGCTGAGGTGTTACTCCCGATGAAGGCCACAGCCTGCGCTGTTCCTCGGGCACCATCCGGAGCACCCCCGTGCCGGAGCACCCCCCCACCGGAGCACCCCCCCGCCGGCGGCTCAGGCGGCTTCGCTCCGCTGCCACCCCGTGTCCTTGCCGTGATAACTGTTGGGGAGGGAGGGCGGGGGAGCCTTGCAATGACCAAAAAAGTCTTGGAAATGCTTTCATGCTAAAAATCCCATATTTGACAGAAGTGTGAGATACCTTGAGGCCTTCTATTGATTACCTGGGAGCAGAAGTGCACGGGCGCTTTGAGCTGTCACAGTTCCAGGCATTTCTGAAAACGATAGAAGACTGGAACAAAAACACAACTAAGGCTCCTGACACAGTGTGTTAAGCAATAAAACATGTTTAATTGTGTTGTCTTAAGGCTATAACCATTCACTGGCTGAAGGTCATTCACTACCCATACCGCCAGTGGGACTGAGGTGCTCTGACAGGTGGGAATCCAAATAGGAAACAGATATCTGTGAGATTACGGCGTGAATGACACTGAAATGCCAATGATGGTGTAGTTAAAGGGAACAGGAGGAGCAGAGGCAGGACATCTCTTGGCTGGTGGATCTATAAAGGGGATGTTACAGACACAGCTTGCAAGCGGGGGCAAGATGGGATTCAATCAGGTATCCTCTGGGGCCGCCTCGTCACCACGTGGCACCATTAGTGCGTGTTTTCTGCACCACAGTCGGGGGACCTGGGTGGGCCAAGTGCAGAGCACCCCTCGCTGCCCCCACGTCCATGGGGGACTCTGGACAGACCCGCTGGCTCGGCTCGGCTCCGGGCAGAGGCACAGCCGCCTGCCCCAGGCAGACATCCCAGAGCGAGTGTCTGGGAGCAATCCACTTTAACAGTTCATTAACCTCCTTAATGAAATGGCCAAGAGTGACGTTTCCTTCCACACCACCCTGGACTCTGACCTCCTGGACCACAGTACAGCTGCCTAGAAGAAGGCGGGTCTTCTGTACAAGGAAGCTACCGAAATGGATAGGAAAAAAGTTGGAAATGAGGAAAAGGCTGGAGCTTGGTTTCCAGCCAGCTTCTTTTCCTCATGGCAGAGTCTGGAGTGACCTTGTGGACCTGATGGGAGAGAGGTCGGGTTTACGCTGGCTCAGGGATGCCCCCTTGTTTTAACATGGGCAGTCCAGTCCTCCGAGATTTTGGGTCTTAGAAAGCAAAATAATGAACTGGAGAAAAACAGAGAAAATGCTTGAAGGGGTGATTTTTTTCCTTTAATGTTGTTTTTCTGGCACTGCCTGGCTTTATTCATAGACGTCAAGTGGTGGGGACTGGAAAGCCCCGTGAGGGAGCAAGCAGGCTTTAGCCTTTGCAGTGCTGAAACCCAGAGCGTGAACTCAAACCCTCTTCAGCTCAAGGTGTGTCAGGGAGCATAAATCAGGACCACGCGGGATTGCCTGGCGAGAAAACGGAGCAGGATCAGTGTCCGTGAAGGACAAGGAGAACGTGGGGCACACAGCATGCGAGTGACTGTTCTGATCTGGAGGCATTTCAGCATAGAGTGATTTTATTTTCCATGGTTAGAGGCATCATGACCATAAAATGTGAATTTGGGAAGAAATTCCAGGCATTCCTGGCCCTAGATGCTGCCTGGTCTCCCGGATGGTGTGTGCGAATCTACCATTCTTCGTTAGGCCTTCTAACTTCTGTGTTACGGGGGGCCCTGCATATGGAAAAGGTTTGAGATGTCTTGTGTTTAATGAGAAACAGAAAAGATTAGGTTGTAGCAACGTATTTAATTATTAGGATATTTCTGCTCTGGCTGCATCCTTTGCCTCTCCATGCGGGAAGTGCCAAATTACATGTCACCTCGGAGGGCATATTTTCTGTAGTTTTCAGAGCTCCTACAATGGCAGCCTCATGAATATTTACTGAACTGCTCAGATATGCAGCGGTGGGAACAAATAAAAAAAACCTTGTATTTGCATCTCCCACAGACACTAACAAACCATGTGGCTCTGGTAGGGAGAAGATGGGAGATTGCTGTTGCCTTTCCAGAGGGATGGAGAAAACAGCTTCTTGTATAATGAGATTGACTTTTAAATTGAAAGTGTTACTGGTTGTGCTGCAGTTCATACTTCCATGCTGTGCATTTACTCCCTAGGCTCTAACATTAAGACATCTTATGTACAAGCTGGGAGGATTCAATTAGAGTTTCTGTTATTAATCAATCAATTAAGCCCCAATCTTTGGTATATACATTTTCAGTCTTAAAGAGGTGAGGTGCTGGCGTTCCGACCTTTAAGGACACCGTTTCCTGGACACACAAGCGGGGGTCTGCTGCGGGCCGAGGCCAGGGCTGCCCCGAGCTGGCGGGGCTCTGCGCTGGCCGGGGAGCAGCAGGGACGGGCAGGGACCGGCCACGGAGCCTCGCCTCGCCTCCGGGAAACGCCAACTTAGAGCTGGCACCGAGTCCTTCAGGAAACGTTCGGCCACAGCAGCTTCCTTGCCAGGCTGCAGACGCTCTACCTGGCCAACTGCACAAGAACGGGCGCAGGAAGGCAGCTCCGGGGTTCACCTGTTCTCTCTCTGCTGCTCGCGCTTGGGCTGAAGCCTGAAGCCTTTCCTGCCTGGAAAACTCGGTGTGTGAGTTGAGAGACTCCGAAGAGAAAGACACGAGAAGTGCTGTTAAAGAAATACTTGGGATATTCACAAATGAACCCATCCTGGAGCTGCCTCCAGCCTTCAGTCAGGATGTGGCTGGCCTGGAAGAAGGAGCGGAGGAGCTGCTCTGCCCCGACCCGACAGCTCCGGGGAGTCAAAGCTCTAACGAAGGCAGGGTGGGAGTGCACCCTGCAAACGAGTCGTCTGGACACCCTGGTGTCCCACTTGGTTTGTTCCTTAAAAAAACCCTTCATAGTGGCGGTACGTGATTTTTTTTCGAAGGTTCTTGGGATTTCTGGGACACTTTCTCATCAATCCGGAGGAAGTGGCACTGCCCAGGAGGAGCAGAAGGTCCTTCTCCCCTGCTCCCCCCTCCTGCTTTCAGCCCCCGTTCTCCGGTCTGGATCGGGAAGGCAGGGGTGTAGTGTCACAAACCCTGCGCTCATCCGGGCTCTCCCAGGTTCCTGCTGTGACCAGGGGCTGAGGGCGGCACTTCCAGGTACTGCCCCTGGATGAGGGGAGAAGTGGCAAAGAACTAGCTCTTCGTTTTTTTAGCGTGTTTCACAGGCTGAGCCTTACCAGGGCGAGGCACAGACACACCTGAGAGCGGCGGGAGGCAGCGCGTCCCTGGCGTTTCTCTGTGACACCCGCCCAGCCCCTGGGGACAAGCCCACGTCCACGGACGAGCCTTTTGCCTTGCGCGTGTCCCCGGAGCCTGCGAGCAGCGGCCAGGACACCGCGAGGGGCCCGTCCCTTCGCCAGCCCCTTTGGACACTTTGCTGCCACCACCCAACAGATTGGAAAACCTTCTTCCATCGCCCCTTTTCACTGGCACATTGGTGTGTTGGAATATTTAATCCGACCTGTAAGCAGAACTTCAGGGGAAGGGTTTAGAATAAATGAGCTCTGTGGTTTCCAGCTGAAGTTTGAACACTCAGAGAGAAGTAAACGTGCGAGTGCTGTCTATAGGCAAGGAAAAAAAAGAAGAGAGGATTAAATGGCAATGTTACCTTTACTCTTGTCAAATACCTAAGTAGAAACATTGGTTAATGCCCTTAAAAAAGGCCCATTACCACAGGGCAGAGAGTCAAAGAGCCTGGCTGCCCTAATACTCAGTTATCTCGTTCCTGGATAATGGAATGACCCCTTGCCTGCCCGAGCTGTACTACGATATAATAGCATGAGCCGTGTGAATAAAGAGGTTATTTTTGGAATCCAATTGAAACAGTGCTGGAGCCGGTGTGACAGGGGAAGGATTGAACAAGATGCAATGTTCTCAGGGAAGGGGAAAAAATGGCATTTTGGGGAAGGTGGCACCGACAGTGAGCTGTGCAGTGGAAGCCACCGTGGCTGCCGGAGCCCAGCGCCGTGGGCAGTGGCACAGCCCTGGGAAGGGGCCGCCAGCAACGGGCAGGGCTGGGGGAGAGCTGGGGCTGGGACTGAACCAGCCCATCCAGCACGGAGCTGGGGAGGGCGCAGGGGCAGCGCCAGGGCAGCCCGGGTTGCCCCACGGGCCAGGCGGTGGCTGGGGATGTGCCGCTGGAGACACCCTCGTCAGAGCCGGTGCCTGGTCCTGAACCTGCTGGCAGCTGCAGCTCCCCAGCCTGCAGCCTGCACACTCTGCA